>NC_090440.1:1841636390-1841939420 GCF_031143425.1 Pleurodeles waltl
GACTCCACAAATAATAGTCAGAGATGCTGGTTCCCTCACAGGAGGGACCAACAACTCTGAAATCACTGAGGATAACTCCAGTGAAGAGGACATCCAGTTAGCCAGGATGGCCAAAAGATTGGCTTTGGAAAGACAGATCCTAGCCATGGAGAGGGAAAGACAAGAGATGGGCCTAGGACCCATCAATGGTGGCAGCAACATAAATAGGGTCAGAGATTCTCCTGACATGTTGAAAATCCCTAAAGGGATTGTAACTAAATATGAAGATGGTGATGACATCACCAAATGGTTCACAGCTTTTGAGAGGGCTTGTGTAACCAGAAAAGTGAACAGATCTCACTGGGGTGCTCTCCTTTGGGAAATGTTCACAGGAAAGTGTAGGGATAGACTCCTCACACTCTCTGGAAAAGATGCAGAATCTTATGACCTCATGAAGGGTACCCTGATTGAGGGCTTTGGATTCTCCACTGAGGAGTATAGGATTAGATTCAGGGGGGCTCAAAAATCCTCGAGCCAGACCTGGGTTGACTTTGTAGACTACTCAGTAAAAACACTAGATGGTTGGATTCAAGGCAGTGGTGTAAGTAATTATGATGGGCTGTACAATTTATTTGTGAAAGAACACCTGTTAAGTAATTGTTTCAATGATAAACTGCATCAGCATCTGGTAGACCTAGGACCAATTTCTCCCCAAGAATTGGGAAAGAAGGCGGACCATTGGGTCAAGACTAGGGTGTCCAAAACTTCCACAGGGGGTGACCAAAAGAAAGGGGTCACAAAACCTCCCCAGGGGAAAGGTGGTGAGACAGCCAAAAATAAAAATAGTAAAGAGTCTTCTACAGGCCCCCAAAAACCTGCACAGGAGGGTGGGCCCAGAGCCTCTTCACAAAACAATCCTGGGTACAAGGGTAAAAACTTTGATCCCAAAAAGGCCTGGTGTCGAAACTGTAGTCAGTCTGGACACCAAACTGGAGACAAGGCCTGTCCCAAGAAAAGTTCCACTCCAAACTCCAATCCAGGTAACACTGGAATGGCTAGTCTCCAAGTGGGATCAACAGTGTGCCCAGAGCAAATCAGGGTCCACACTGAAGCTACTCTAGTCTCTGAGGGTGGGGTGGATTTAGCCACACTAGCTGCCTTGCCGCCTAACATGCAAAAATACAGGCATCAGCTCTTTATTAATGGGACAAGTGTAGAGGGCCTGAGGGATACAGGTGCCAGTGTCACCATGGTGACAGAGAAACTGGTTTCCCCTGGCCAATACCTGACTGGAAAAACTTATACAGTCACCAACGCTGACAATCAGACTAAAGCACATCCCATGGCAATGGTAACTTTAGAATGGGGAGGGGTCAATGGCCTGAAACAGGTGGTGGTCTCCTCAAACATCCCAGTACACTGTCTGCTTGGAAATGACCTGGAGTCCTCAGCATGGGCTGAGGTAGAACTAAAAACCCATGCAGCCATGCTGGGTATCCCTGAACTGGTGTGTGTAAAAACAAGAGCACAATGCAAGGCACAGGGTGAAAAAGTAGAGCTGGAGTCTGGAAGAAAGGCCCAGCCTACCAAGAGAAAAGGAAAGTCAGTTGGGAAACCAACTGCAACACAGTCAGAAAAAGAGAACCTCTCTTCTCAGGAAGAAGTTCTGCCCTCTGAGGGAACTGAGCCTTTGGAGCTTGAACCTTATCAGGTTGAGCTCTTAGGCCCAGGGGGACCCTCAAGGGAGGAGCTGTGTAAGGGACAAGAAACCTGTCCCTCTCTTGAAGGCCTTAGGCAGCAAGCTGCTGAAGAGTCCAAGGGCAAGAAAAATGGAACACATAGGGTCTATTGGGAAGATGGACTCCTGTACACTGAGGCCAGAGACCCCAAACCTGGTGCCACTAGGAGAGTGGTAGTGCCTCAGTCGTTCAGAGAGTTTATTCTGACCTTAGCCCATGATATTCCCCTTGCTGGGCATTTGGGACAAACCAAGACGTGGGAGAGGTTAGTCAACCACTTCTACTGGCCCAATATGTCCCACAAGGTTAAGGAGTTTTGCCTCTCCTGCCCCACCTGTCAAGCCAGTGGTAAGACAGGTGGGCACCCAAAGGCCCCCCTCATTCCACTTCCAGTGGTGGGGGTCCCCTTTGAAAGAGTGGGTGTGGACATAGTTGGTCCACTAGAACCTCCCACAGCCTCAGGAAATATGTATATCCTAGTAGTAGTGGATCATGCTACTAGGTATCCTGAAGCTATTCCCCTTAGGTCAACTACTGCCCCTGCAGTAGCCAAGGCCCTCATTGGTATCTTTACCAGAGTGGGTTTCCCTAAGGAGGTGGTGTCTGACAGAGGTACCAACTTCATGTCAGCATACCTAAAACACATGTGGAATGAGTGTGGAGTGACTTACAAATTCACTACACCATACCATCCACAAACTAATGGCTTAGTTGAGAGATTCAACAAGACATTAAAAGGCATGATCATGGGGCTCCCAGAAAAACTCAAAAGGAGATGGGATGTCCTCTTGCCATGTCTGCTTTTCGCTTACAGAGAGGTGCCACAGAAGGGAGTAGGATTCTCACCCTTTGAACTTCTGTTTGGTCACCCTGTAAGGGGACCACTTGCTCTTGTTAAAGAAGGCTGGGAGAGACCTCTTCATGAGCCTAAACAAGACATAGTGGACTATGTACTTGGCCTTCGCTCTAGAATGGCAGAGTACATGGAAAAGGCAAGCAAAAACCTTGAGGCCAGCCAACAGCTCCAGAAGTTTTGATATGACCAAAAGGCTGCAATGGTTGAGTTTCAACCAGGGCAGAAGGTCTGGGTTCTGGAGCCTGTGGCTCCCAGGGCACTTCAGGACAAAGGGAGTGGCCCTTACCCAGTGCTAGAAAGGAAGAGTCAGGTCACCTACCTGGTGGACCTGGGCACAAGCAGGAGCCCCAAGAGGGTGATCCATGTGAACCGCCTTAAGCTCTTCCATGACAGGGCTGATGTAAATCTGTTGATGGTAACAGATGAGGATCAGGAGGCAGAGAGTGAACCTCTCCCTGATCTTCTGTCATCAGACCCAAAAGATGGCTCAGTAGATGGAGTGATCTACTCAGACACCCTCTCTGGCCAACAGCAAGCTGATTGTAGGAGAGTCCTACAACAGTTTCCTGAACTCTTCTCCCTAACCCCTGGTCAGACACACCTGTGTACCCATGATGTGGACACAGGAGACAGCATGCCTGTCAAAAACAAAATTTTTAGACAGTCTGACCATGTTAAGGAAAGCATCAAGGTGGAAGTCCACAAGATGCTGGAATTGGGAGTAATTGAGCGCTCTGACAGCCCCTGGGCTAGCCCAGTGGTCTTAGTCCCCAAACCTCACACCAAAGATGGAAAGAAAGAGATGAGGTTTTGTGTGGACTACAGAGGGCTCAACTCTGTCACCAAGACAGACGCCCATCCAATTCCTAGAGCTGATGAGCTCATCGACAAATTAGGTGCTGCCAAATTCTTAAGTACCTTTGACTTGACAGCAGGGTACTGGCAAATAAAAATGGCACCTGGAGCAAAAGAGAAAACAGCATTCTCCACACCTGATGGGCATTATCAGTTTACTGTTATGCCCTTTGGTTTAAAGAATGCCCCTGCCACCTTCCAAAGGTTGGTGAATCAAGTCCTTGCTGGTTTGGAGTCCTTTAGCACAGCTTATCTTGATGATATTGCTGTCTTCAGCTCCACCTGGCAGGATCACCTGGTCCACCTGAAGAAGGTTTTGAAGGCTCTGGAATCTGCAGGCCTCTCTATCAAGGCATCCAAATGCCAGATAGGGCAGGGAACTGTGGTTTACTTGGGCCACCTTGTAGGTGGAGGCCAAGTTCAGCCACTCCAACCCAAGATCCAGACTATTCTGGACTGGGTAGCTCCAAAAACCCAGACTCAAGTCAGGGCATTCCTTGGCTTGACTGGGTATTACAGGAGGTTTGTGAAGGGATATGGATCCATTGTGACAGCCCTCACTGAACTCACCTCCAAGAAAATGCCCAAGAAAGAGAACTGGACTGTGGAATGCCAACAGGCCTTTGACACCCTGAAACAAGCAATGTGCTCAGCACCAGTTCTAAAAGCTCCAGATTATTCTAAGCAGTTCATTGTGCAGACAGATGCCTCTGAACATGGGATAGGGGCAGTTTTGTCCCAAACAAATGATGATGTCCTTGACCAGCCTGTTGCTTTCATTAGCAGGAGGTTACTCCCCAGGGAGCAGCGTTGGAGTGCCATTGAGAGGGAGGCCTTTGCTGTGGTTTGGTCCCTGAAGAAGCTGAGACCATACCTCTTTGGGACTCACTTCCTAGTTCAAACTGACCACAGACCTCTCAAATGGCTGATGCAAATGAAAGGTGAAAATCCTAAACTGTTGAGGTGGTCCATCTCCCTACAGGGAATGGACTTTATAGTGGAACACAGACCTGGGACTGCCCATGCCAATGCAGATGGCCTTTCCAGGTTCTTCCACTTAGAAAATGAAGACTCTCTTGGGAAAGGTTAATCTCATCCTCTTTCGTTTGGGGGGGGGGGTGTGTAAGGAAATGCTTCCTTGGCATGGTTGCCCCCTGACTTTTTGCCTTTGCTGATGCTATGTTTACAATTGAAAGTGTGCTGAGGCCTGCTAACCAGGCCCCAGCACCAGTGTTCTTTCCCTAACCTGTACTTTTGTATCCACAATTGGCAGACCCTGGCATCCAGATAAGTCCCTTGTAACTGGTACTTCTAGTACCAAGGGCCCTGATGCCAAGGAAGGTCTCTAAGGGCTGCAGCATGTCTTATGCCACCCTGGAGACCTCTCACTCAGCACAGACACACTGCTTGCCAGCTTGTGTGTGCTAGTGAGAACAAAACGAGTAAGTCGACATGGCACTCCCCTCAGGGTGCCATGCCAGCCTCTCACTGCCTATGCAAGTATAGGTCAGTCACCCCTCTAGCAGGCCTTACAGCCCTAAGGCAGGGTGCACTATACCATAGGTGAGGGTACCAGTGCATGAGCATGGTACCCCTACAGTGTCTAAACAAAACCTTAGACATTGTAAGTGCAGGGTAGCCATAAGAGTATATGGTCTGGGAGTCTGTCAAACACGAACTCCACAGCACCATAATGGCTACACTGAAAACTGGGAAGTTTGGTATCAAACTTCTCAGCACAATAAATGCACACTGATGCCAGTGTACATTTTATTGCAAAATACACCCCAGAGGGCACCTTAGAGGTGCCCCCTGAAACTTAACCGACTGTCTGTGTAGGCTGACTAGTTCCTGCAGCCTGCCACACTAGAGACATGTTGCTGGCCCCATGGGGAGAGTGCCTTTGTCACTCTGAGGCCAGTAACAAAGCCTGCACTGGGTGGAGATGCTAACACCTCCCCCAGGCAGGAGCTGTAACACCTGGCGGTGAGCCTCAAAGGCTCACCCCTTTGTCACAGCCCAGCAGGGCACTCCAGCTTAGTGGAGTTGCCCGCCCCCTCCGGCCACGGCCCCCACTTTTGGCGGCAAGGCTGGAGGGAACAAAGAAAGCAACAAGGAGGAGTCACTGGCCAGTCAGGACAGCCCCTAAGGTGTCCTGAGCTGAGGTGACTCTGACTTTTAGAAATCCTCCATCTTGCAGATGGAGGATTCCCCCAATAGGGTTAGGATTGTGACCCCCTCCCCTTGGGAGGAGGCACAAAGAGGGTGTACCCACCCTCAGGGCTAGTAGCCATTGGCTACTAACCCCCCAGACCTAAACACGCCCTTAAATTTAGTATTTAAGGGCTACCCTGAACCCTAGAAAACTAGATTCCTGCAACAACAAGAAGAAGGACTGCCTAGCTGAAAACCCCTGCAGAGGAAGACCAGAAGACAACAACTGCCTTGGCTCCAGAAACTCACCGGCCTGTCTCCTGCTTTCCAAAGAACTCTGCTCCAGCGATGCCTTCCAAAGGGACCAGCGACCTCTGAATCCTCTGAGGACTGCCCTGCTTCGACGACGACAAGAAACTCCCGAGGACAGCGGACCTGCTCCAAAAAGACTGCAACTTTGTTTCAAGAAGCAGCTTTAAAGAACCCTGCAACTCCCCGCAAGAAGCGTGAGACTTGCAACACTGCACCCGGCGACCCCGACTCGGCTGGTGGAGAACCAACACCTCAGGGAGGACCCCCGGACTACTCTACGACTGTGAGTACCAAAACTTGTCCCCCTGAGCCCCCACAGCGCCGCCTGCAGAGGGAATCCCGAGGCTTCCCCTGACCGCGACTCTCTGAAACCTAAGTCCCGACGCCTGGAAAAGACCCTGCACCCGCAGCCCCCAGGACCTGAAGGACCGGACTTTCACTGCAGAAGTGACCCCCAGGAGTCCCTCTCCCTTGCCCAAGTGGAGGTTTCCCCGAGGAAGCCCCCCCTTGCCTGCCTGCAGCGCTGAAGAGATCCCTTGATCTCTCATTGACTTCCATTGCGAACCCGACGCTTGTTCTAACACTGCACCCGGCCGCCCCCGCGCCGCTGAGGGTGAAATTTCTGTGTGGGCTTGTGTCCCCCCCGGTGCCCTACAAAACCCCCCTAGTCTGCCCTCCGAAGACGCGGGTACTTACCTGCTGGCAGACTGGAACCGGGGCACCCCCTTCTCTCCATTGAAGCCTATGCGTTTTGGGCACCACTTTGAACTCTGCACCTGACCGGCCCTGAGCTGCTGGTGTGGTAACTTTGGGGTTGCTCTGAACCCCCAACGGTGGGCTACCTTGGACCAAGAACTGAACCCTGTAAGTGTCGTACTTACCTGGTAAAACTAACAAAAACTTACCTCCCCCAGGAACTGTGAAAATTGCACTGTGTCCACTTTTAAAATAGCTATTTGTTAATAACTTGAAAAGTATACATGCAATTGAAATGATTCAAAGTTCCTAATGTACTTACCTGCAATACCTTTCAAACAAGATATTACATGTTAAATTTGAACCTGTGGTTCTTAAAATAAACTAAGAAAAGATATTTTTCTATACAAAACCTATTGGCTGGATTTGTCTCTGAGTGTGTGTACCTCATTTATTGTCTATGTGTATGTACAACAACTGCTTAACACTACTCCTTGGATAAGCCTACTGCTCGACCACACTACCACAAAATAGAGCATTAGTATTATCTATTTTTACCACTATTTTACCTCTAAGGGGAACCCTTGGACTCTGTGCATGCTTTTCCTTACTTTGAAATAGCACATACAGAGCCAACTTCCTACAATATGTATATATATCTTCAGAACCTAACCATATTGTCCCTGTAACCTTTGTTTTTTTTCAGTGAATACATATATATACAGAGAGAGAGAGAGAGAGAGAAGCACATCTCCCCTGGTGAAAGCCTCAGTAACTAACGTTGACAGATCTAAAGGCACGCTGCTTAATCTTGATAATTTCTTAAATTACCTTGGCAAAGTTCAGTCGTTATCATTTTTTATCATTTTAGCAACAGCTGAATACAGTATTAAATCATCTTTTGCTTCAATTTAAGCAATAAGTTATACTGAAAAAACGAATCTGTAGAATGGATAGCCAGGCAGAGGAAAATCAAGCTAAAAATTAAAACTGATAGACAAATGAGTGGAAAGAAATATTTATTTATTCTGGCATTGCTAAGATAGGTGATAAATCAAAGCCAAGCTGTGGTTCCTGGGTAAGCATTGTACCATATTAAGAATTCTCTACACCAGGATAGGTGCTAATAACGGTTCAGTGTAACCATTTCTCACCCAAATTACTGCTTTAGGAAGTGAGACCCTAAGCATTTTGTTTGACTCTGTCCCAGAGAACCCTTCTCTAATTTTCAGACTGCAACCGGGAGACTCCAAAATGGTTGGGACCTTCCTTGACCCTTCCCAAAATCCCCAGGTGTATTCGTAGAAAATGTAGACAACCTCATTCCGACTTGAACGAATAGAAACACCCATCCGCTGAAGTCATGCTGTCAGAAAACTGCCAGTGAGGTGATCTGACCGCAAAGGCTATTAAGAGTTTTCTGCTGGGTGGGCTATTAAGAGTGGTCCACGGGCCCAGAGGGAAACAGCCTGCATCATTGACGCCAGCTCATAATAAAGCCGGCGGCAATGTTGTAGTTCGTCGGGTGAAGCAGCATCCGTTCCACTTTTCGGGGCTGGCCATCGGAGCCCCGGCACTGCCCATGCCAAATGCATGGGCAGAGCAGGGGCCCCCATGGGGCCCCGAACCCCTGTCTCTCCCAGCTTTTACATGTGGTGCAACCGCCACATAAAAGCCAGTGGAGAGGGGACTTGGAATCCCAAGGGCTCTGGTGGATTAGAACCGCCAGCACCGCCAGCCCCTCTAGTAGAGGAGAAGTGCCATTGCTGGCATTCCAACCGTGGTGCTTTCGCCACTTTCATAATGTGGAGGCCGGACTGCTGAATTGGCGGCGGGCCGACCGCCACCTGAGTCTGGCGGTCCTAGGACCTCCAGATTCGTAATGAGGGGTTCCGTCTAGCCCAGGTTCTGTAATAGTAACATGCTCAGGTAGAGCATAAGTTTATTAGACACACCTGCAGCTAAAGTAACTTTCCAGATCCATTTGTTGAACTTAGCCTATAATGAGAACCTCTAATGCATAAAGTAAGATTTACTCTCTTTGCATTAAGCAAACCCCCATGTTAGTAGGACAGTTTTTCATTCTGTGCACATATAATGGAATAGCCAGCTTTGTGGCCTTGACAGGACCAATTGTGCAAAATGATTGCCCTTTTGAAGTACATCTCAGTAGAACATATTGTAATAATGTTTTAAATGAGGACTTGCAATCTTACTGGATCTAGGTTCACTCATCACTAATTTGAGGTTTTTTCATCATGGAGGATATATACAGTGTCCCCATAGACATTGCCAATAAACCTAAGATTCTCTAGCATTCTGGATTAATGCACCTTCCTTGTCAGTTCAGTAAGAGATTAAATATGCCTTCAATCTGATACTGAATCTCCCAAAAGAGAAATGTCAGGACTTCTCACCTATCTTTGAAATGCTCTATTATTAACATATTTTCCTTCTGGTTAATTGTATTGATTTCCGAAATATAGATATTAATCATTACGTAACAACCAAGCTATTTTTTTTTTTGTGAATATCCATTTTAAATTAATAGTTCAATAAGTTGTTTGCATGTTATTTCCTCTTAGCATTTCTGTCTCTTCACAATTTAAATTATAAAAACGAAAAACATTGAAAATACTGGAGCAAAAGAAGAGCATGTGCCCTAGCTAGTGCACTGTCTGAAGGCGGTAAAACAAAAAGAAGTGTCACTGAACTCTTACTTAAATCTGTCATGCTCACAATCCTAACTCCTATCAGATAAATACACCTGTAGTCAATGGCATTACACCAAATATTTGATTTAAAGGCTTTGGGACAGATGTACACAGCATTTTTATGTTTGCAAAGGCCAGATTTTCAGAATCTGGCGATTTGCGACTGAAAAAATAAAATTTCAAATGTACAAATGGCAAGATGTGATTCAGTAACTTCCTAAGAAATCACAACTTGCATTTGTCATTCAGTATTTCGTAGGAGAGCATTTAGGGCATCTCTTCCATATACCAAAACGGTATGGTATGTATTACCATTTTGAAACCAAATACTGGTTGCAAAAATGTATACTTTACCACCAGTTTGAAAGTGGTGGTAACTCATTCGCAAATGGTTAGGGGTGCCTTCGGAACCACTTGCCCTTTGAGAAGGATACAAATATTTTTTAACAGTGGTATGAAACTTGAACATTTAATTTTCTTTTTTTTAATGTGTCCTGTTTTCCTTTAAGGAAACTAGGCTGCATTTTAAAAAACATTGCTTTATTAAAAAAGCAAACACAGACAGTTTGGTCTAATTACCTCAGCTATTCACCATCTATGTAATTGTGGTGATTGCTAATGGGGTGCAGATTGCGACCTACCTCATTAATAGCCATGAGGTAGATTGATTTGTGACCTAATAGAAATCCCTATTTGGGAATACAAAAATGCATACATTAGGAATGCCGATTTCCTAATTGCAATTCAGAAATAAGTGTAATTAGGAAATCGGTATTCCTAGTGTTTGTACATTTGGCCCTTAGGGCCTCATTCTGACCCTGGCGGTCTTGTGCTTCATTGCCCATTCTGACCGCGGCGGTAAAGCCGCGGTCAGAAAAGGGGATCCGGCGGTTTCCCGCCGGAATACCCCTGGCTGGGCTGAATCTCCATGGCGGCGCTGCAAGCAGCGCCGCCATGGAGATTCTGACCCCCTTCCCGCCAGCCTGTTTCTGGCGGTTTTCACCGCCAGAAACAGGATGGCGGGAACGGGTGTCGTGGGGCCCCCCAACAGGGCCCCAGCAAGATTTTCACTGTCTGCATTGCAGACAGTGAAAATCGCGACGGGTGCAACTGCACCCGTCGCACCCCTGCAACACCGCCGGCTCCATTCGGAGCCGGCTTCAATGTTGCAGGGCCTTTCCCGCTGGGCCGGCGGGCGCTCCCTTGGCGGGCGCCCACCGGCCCAGCGGGAATGTCTGAATGGCCTCCGCGGTCTTTTGACCGCGGAGTGGCCAATTGGCGGTTTCCGCTTGGCGGGCGGCGCCCCGCGCCCGCCAATATCGTAATGACCCCCTTAGTCTCTAAAAAAGAACTTAAAGCCAGATGTATGATTATCTGGTCGCAAACTGCGACAAGTGTTTCTGTGACCTGTAATGAATTTTAAGATCCGACCTATGTGCTAATAGGCTGGTTCCTGAAAATCCTAATTGTAGTCGTTTGGAATCTGACCAAGCTCATGAATATTAACAAGGTAGGCCAAAAATTGTGACTCACTATGATTGGATGACATAACAAGAATGGTACATTGCTGAAGTCACCAGAACAAAATGTCTGTAATTTGAAATCAGTTTATGGCATGGCTTAATGCAATTTTCCAGTCTAAAAATGCTTTGTACAGCTGGCACATAAGTGCTTGTTGAAGTTTGGTGGGGTGAGGTTTCTCTGCTCTTTTTAGAGTCTGATAAGTCCCTGGACAATTACCAGTGGAGCCTCTGCTAGCTCAGCTGCAGTAAAGCTTGACCCATCAGATTGTCCATCACAGAACTCTTCATACTTGTACAATGCATGGCGGACAAGGCGAGGGAAAATTGATAATGGCCCCTGTAGGAAGTTGGCTCTGTATGCACTATTTCAAAGTAAGGAATAGTATGCACAGAGTCCAAGGGTTCCCCTTAGAGGTAAGATAGTGGCAAAAAGAGATAATACTAATGCTCTATTTTGTGGTAGTGTGGTCGAGCAGTAGGCTTATCCAAGGAGTAGTGTTAAGCATTTGTTGTACATACACATAGACAATAAATGAGGTACACACACTCAGAGACAAATCCAGCCAATAGGTTTTTATATAGAAAAATATCTTTTCTTAGTTTATTTTAAGAACCACAGGTTCAAATTCTACATGTAATATCTCATTCGAAAGGTATTGCAGGTAAGTACTTTAGGAACTTCAAATCATCAAAATTGCATGTATACTTTTCAAGTTATTCACAAATAGCTGTTTTAAAAGTGGACACAGTGCAATTTTCACAGTTCCTAGGGGAGGTAAGTATTTGTTAGGTTAACCAGGTAAGTAAGACACTTACAGGGCTTAGTTCTTGGTCCAAGGTAGCCCACCGTTGGGGGTTCAGAGCAACCCCAAAGTCACCACACCAGCAGCTCAGGGCCGGTCAGGTGCAGAGTTCAAAGTGGTGCCCAAAACGCATAGGCTAGAATGGAGAGAAGGGGGTGCCCCGGTTCCGGTCTGCTTGCAGGTAAGTACCCGCGTCTTCGGAGGGCAGACCAGGGGGGTTTTGTAGGGCACCGGGGGGGACACAAGCCCACACAGAAATTTCACCCTCAGCGGCGCGGGGGCGGCCGGGTGCAGTGAAGAAACAAGCGTCGGGTTCGCAATGTTAGTCTATGAGAGATCTCGGGATCTCTTCAGCGCTGCAGGCAGGCAAGGGGGGGGTTCCTCGGGGAAACCTCCACTTGGGCAAGGGAGAGGGACTCCTGGGGGTCACTTCTCCAGTGAAAGTCCGGTCCTTCAGGTCCTGGGGGCTGCGGGTGCAGGGTCTCTCCCAGGCGTCGGGACTTTAGGTTCAAAGAGTCGCGGTCAGGGGAAGCCTCGGGATTCCCTCTGCAGGCGGCGCTGTGGGGGCTCAGGGGGGACAGGTTTTGGTACTCACAGTATCAGAGTAGTCCTGGGGTCCCTCCTGAGGTGTTGGATCGCCACCAGCCGAGTCGGGGTCGCCGGGTGCAGTGTTGCAAGTCTCACGCTTCTTGCGGGGAGCTTGCAGGGTTCTTTAAAGCTGCTGGAAACAAAGTTGCAGCTTTTCTTGGAGCAGGTCCGCTGTCCTCGGGAGTTTCTTGTCTTTTCGAAGCAGGGGCAGTCCTCAGAGGATGTCGAGGTCGCTGGTCCCTTTGGAAGGCGTCGCTGGAGCAGGATCTTTGGAAGGCAGGAGACAGGCCGGTGAGTTTCTGGAGCCAAGGCAGTTGTCGTCTTCTGGTCTTCCGCTGCAGGGGTTTTCAGCTAGGCAGTCCTTCTTCTTGTAGTTGCAGGAATCTAATTTTCTAGGGTTCAGGGTAGCCCTTAAATACTAAATTTAAGGGCGTGTTTAGGTCTGGGGGGTTAGTAGCCAATGGCTACTAGCCCTGAGGGTGGGTACACCCTCTTTGTGCCTCCTCCCAAGGGGAGGGGGTCACAATCCTAACCCTATTGGGGGAATCCTCCATCTGCAAGATGGAGGATTTCTAAAAGTTAGAGTCACTTCAGCTCAGGACACCTTAGGGGCTGTCCTGACTGGTCAGTGACTCCTCCTTGTTTTTCTCATTATCTTCTCCGGCCCTGCCGCCAAAAGTGGGGCCTGGCCGGAGGGGGCGGGCAACTCCACTAGCTGGAGTGTCCTGCTGGGTTGGCACAAAGGAGGTGAGCCTTTGAGGCTCACCGCCAGGTGTGACAATTCCTGCCTGGGGGAGGTGTTAGCATCTCCACCCAGTGCAGGCTTTGTTACTGGCCTCAGAGTGACAAAGGCACTCTCCCCATGGGGCCAGCAACATGTCTCGGTTTGTGGCAGGCTGCTAAAACTAGTCAGCCTACACAGATAGTCGGTTAAGTTTCAGGGGGCACCTCTAAGGTGCCCTCTGTGGTGTATTTTACAATAAAATGTACACTGGCATCAGTGTGCATTTATTGTGCTGAGAAGTTTGATACCAAACTTCCCAGTTTTCAGTGTAGCCATTATGGTGCTGTGGAGTTCGTGTTTGACAAACTCCCAGACCATATACTCTTATGGCTACCCTGCACTTACAATGTCTAAGGTTTTGTTTAGACACTGTAGGGGTACCATGCTCATGCACTGGTACCCTCACCTATGGTATAGTGCACCCTGCCTTAGGGCTGTAAGGCCTGCTAGAGGGGTGTCTTACCTATACTGCATAGGCAGTGAGAGGCTGGCATGGCACCCTGAGGGGAGTGCCATGTCGACTTACTCGTTTTGTCCTCACTAGCACACACAAGCTGGCAAGCAGGGTGTCTGTGCTGAGTGAGAGGTCTCCAGGGTGGCATAAGACATGCTGCAGCCCTTAGAGACCTTCCTTGGCATCAGGGCCCTTGGTACTAGAAGTACCAGTTACAAGGGACTTATCTGGATGCCAGGGTCTGCCAATTGTGGATACAAAAGTACAGGTTAGGGAAAGAACACTGGTGCTGGGGCCTGGTTAGCAGGCCTCAGCACACTTTCAATTGTAAACATAGCATCAGCAAAGGCAAAAAGTCAGGGGGCAACCATGCCAAGGAGGCATTTCCTTACACAACCCCCCCCCAAACGAATGAGGATGAGACTAACCTTTCCCAAGAGAGTCTTCATTTTCTAAGTGGAAGAACCTGGAAAGGCCATCTGCATTGGCATGGGCAGTCCCAGGTCTGTGTTCCACTATAAAGTCCATTCCCTGTAGGGAGATGGACCACCTCAACAGTTTAGGATTTTCACCTTTCATTTGCATCAGCCATTTGAGAGGTCTGTGGTCAGTTTGAACTAGGAAGTGAGTCCCAAAGAGGTATGGTCTCAGCTTCTTCAGGGACCAAACCACAGCAAAGGCCTCCCTCTCAATGGCACTCCAACGCTGCTCCCTGGGAGTAACCTCCTGCTAATGAAAGCAACAGGCTGGTCAAGGCCATCATCATTTGTTTGGGACAAAACTGCCCCTATCCCATGTTCAGAGGCATCAGTCTGCACAATGAACTGCTTAGAATAATCTGGAGCTTTTAGAACTGGTGCTGAGCACATTGCCTGTTTCAGGGTGTCAAAGGCCTGTTGGCATTCCACAGTCCAGTTCACTTTCTTGGGCATTTTCTTGGAGGTGAGTTCAGTGAGGGCTGTCACAATGGATCCATATCCCTTCACAAACCTCCTGTAATACCCAGTCAAGCCAAGGAATGCCCTGACTTGAGTCTGGGTTTTTGGAGCTACCCAGTCCAGAATAGTCTGGATCTTGGGTTGGAGTGGCTGAACTTGGCCTCCACCTACAAGGTGTCCCAAGTAAACCACAGTTCCCTGCCCTATCTGGCATTTGGATGCCTTGATAGAGAGGCCTGCAGATTGCAGAGCCTTCAAAACCTTCCTCAGGTGGACCAGGTGATCCTGCCAGGTGGAGCTAAAGACAGCAATATCATCAAGATAAGCTGTGCTAAAGGACTCCAAGCCAGCAAGGACTTGATTCACCAACCTTTGGAAGGTGGCAGGGGCATTCTTTAAACCAAAGGGCATAACAGTAAACTGATAATGCCCATCAGGTGTGGAGAATGCTGTCTTTTCTTTTGCTCCAGGTGCCATTTTTATTTGCCAGTACCCTGCTGTCAAGTCAAAGGTACTTAGAAATTTGGCAGCACCTAATTTATCAATGAGCTCATCAGCTCTTGGAATTGGATGGGCATCTGTCTTGGTGACAGAATTGAGCCCTCTGTAGTCCACACAAAACCTCATCTCTTTCTTTCCATCTTTGGTGTGAGGTTGGGGGACTAAGACCACTGGGCTAGCCCAGGGGCTGTCAGAGCGCTCAATTACTCCCAATTCCAGCATCTTGTGGACTTCCACCTTGATGCTTTCTTTGACATGGTCAGATTGTCTAAAGATTTTGTTCTTGACAGGCATGCTGTCTCCTGTGTCCACATCATGGGTACACAGGTGTGTCTGACCAGGGGTTAAGGAGAAGAGTTCAAGAAACTGTTGTAGGACTCTCCTACAATCAGCTTGCTGTTGGCCAGAGAGGGTGTCTGAGTAGATCACTCCATCTACTGTACCATCTTTGGGGTCTGATGACAGAAGATCAGGGAGAGGTTCACTCTCTGCCTCCTGATCCTCATCTGTTACCATCAACAGATTGACATCAGCCCTGTCGTGGAAGAGCTTAAGGCGGTTTACATGGATCACCCTCTTGGGGCTCCTGCTTGTGCCCAGGTCCACCAAGTAGGTGACCTGACTCTTCCTCTCTAGTACTGGGTAAGGGCCACTCCATTTGTCCTGGAGTGCCCTGGGAGCCACAGGCTCCAGAACCCAGACTTTCTGCCCTGGTTGGAACTCAACCAGTGCAGCCTTTTGGTCATACCAAAACTTCTGGAGCTGTTGGCTGGCCTCAAGGTTTTTGGTTGCCTTTTCCATGTACTCTGCCATTCTAGAGCGAAGGCCAAGTACATAGTCCACTATGTCCTGTTTAGGCTCATGGAGAGGTCTCTCCCAGCCTTCTTTAACAAGGGCAAGTGGTCCCCTTACAGGATGACCAAACAGAAGTTCAAAGGGTGAGAATCCTACTCCCTTCTGTGGCACCTCTCTGTAAGCGAAAAGCAGACATGGCAAGAGGACATCCCATCTCCTTTTGAGTTTTTCTGAGAGCCCCATGATCATGCCTTTTAATGTCTTGTTGAATCTCTCAACCAAGCCATTAGTTTGTGGATGGTATGGTGTAGTGAATTTATAAGTCACTCCACACTCATTCCACATGTGCTTTAGGTATGCTGACATGAAGTTGGTACCTCTGTCAGACACCACCTCCTTAGGGAAACCCACTCTGGTAAAGATACCAATGAGGGCCTTGGCTACTGCAGGGGCAGTAGTCGACCTAAGGGGAATAGCTTCAGGATACCTGGTAGCATGATCCACTACTACCAGGATATACATATTTCCTGAGGCTGTGGGAGGTTCTAGTGGACCAACTATGTCCACACCCACTCTTTCAAAGGGAACCCCCACCACTGGAAGTGGAATGAGGGGGGCCTTTGGATGCCCACCCGTCTTATCACTGGCTTGACAGGTGGGGCAGGAGAGGCAAAACTCCTTAACCATGTTGGACATATTGGGCCAGTAGAAGTGGTTGACTAACCTCTCCCACGTCTTGGTTTGTCCCAAATGTCCAGCAAGGGGAATGTCATGGGCCAATGTTAGGATGAACTCTCTGAACAGCTGAGGCACTACCACTCTCCTAGTGGCACCAGGTTTGGGGTCTCTGGCCTCAGTGTACAGGAGTCCATCTTCCCAATAGACCCTATGGGTTCCAGTTTTCTTGCCTTTGGACTCTTCAGCAGCTTGCTGCCTAAGGCCTTCAAGAGAGGGACAGGTTTCTTGTCCCTTACACAGCTCCTCCCTGGAGGGTCCCCCTGGGCCTAAGAGCTCAACCTGATAAGGTTCAAGCTCCAAAGGCTCAGTTCCCTCAGAGGGCAGAACTTCTTCCTGAGAAGAGAGGTTCCCTTTCTTTTGCTGTGTTGCAGTCGGTTTCCCAACTGACTTTCCTGTTCTCTTGGTAGGCTGGGCCATTTTTCCAGACTCCAGCTCTACTTTTTCACCCTGTGCCTTGCATTGTGCTCTTGTTTTCACACACACCAGTTCAGGGATACCCAGCATTGCTGCATGGGTTTTTAGTTCTACCTCAGCCCATGCTGAGGACTCCAGGTCATTTCCAAGCAGACAGTCCACTGGGATATTTGAGGAGACCACCACCTGTTTCAGGCCATTGAGCCCTCCCCATTCTAAAGTAACCATTCCAATGGGATGTACTTTTTTCTGATTGTCAGCGTTGGTGACTGTGTAAGTTTTTCCAGTCAGGTATTGGCCAGGGGAAACCAGTTTCTCTGTCACCATGGTGACACTGGCACCTGTATCCCTCAGGCCCTCTATTCTAGTCCCATTAATTAAGAGTTGCTGTCTGTATTTTTGCATGTTAGGCGGCCAGACAGCTAGTGTGGCTAAATCCACCCCACCCTCAGAAACTAGAGTAGCTTCCGTGTGGACCCTGATTTGCTCTGGGCACACTGTTGATCCCACTTGGAGACTAGCCATACCAGTGTTACCTGGATGGGAGTTTGGAGTGGAACCTTTCTTGGGACAGGCCTTGTCTCCAGTTTGGTGTCCATGCTGTTTACAGCTATGACACCAGGCCTTTTTGGGATCAAAGTTTTTACCCTTGTACCCATTGTTTTGTTCAGAGGCTCTGGGCCCACCCTCCTGTGCAGGTTTTTGGGGGCCTGTAGAAGACTCTTTACTATTTTTAGTTTTGGTTGTCTCATCACCCTTCCCCTGGGGAGTCTTTGTGACCCCTTTCTTTTGGTCACCCCCTGTTGAAGTCTTGGACACCCTTGTCTTGACCCAATTCTTGGGGAGAAATTGGTCCTAGGTCTACCAGATGCTGATGCAGTTTATCATTGAAACAATTACTTAACAGGTGTTCTTTCACAAATAAATTGTACAGCCCATCATAATTACTTACACCACTGCCTTGAATCCAACCATCTAGTGTTTTCACTGAGTAGTCAACAAAGTCAACCCAGGTCTGGCTCGAGGATTTTTGAGCCCCCCTGAATCTAATCCTGTACTCCTCAGTGGAGAATCCAAAGCCCTCAATCAGGGTACCCTTCATGAGGTCATAAGATTCTGCATCTTTTCCAGAGAGTGTGAGGAGTCTATCCCTACACTTTCCAGTGAACATTTCCCAAAGGAGAGCACCCCAGTGAGATCTGTTCACTTTTCTGGTTACACAAGCCCTCTCAAAAGCTGTGAACCACTTGGTGATGTCATCACCATCTTCAAATTTTGTCACAATCCCTTTGGGGATTTTTAACATGTCAGGAGAATCTCTGACCCTATTTATATTGCTGCCACCATTGATGGGTCCTAGGCCCATCTCTTGTCTTTCCCTTTCTATGGCTAGGAGCTGTCTCTCTAAAGCCAATCTTTTGGCCATCCTGGCTAACAGGAGGTCATCTTCACTGAGAGCATCCTCAGTGATTTCAGAAATGTGGGACCCTCCTGTGAGGGACTCACTATTTCTGACTAACACAGTTGGAGACAGGACTTGAGGGGTCCTGTTCTCCCTATTTAGGACTGGAGGAGGGACATTGGCCTCCAAGTCACTAATTTCTTCCTCTGTGAGGTCATCATCAGAGGGGTTGGCTTTTTCAAACTCTGCCAACAGCTCCTGGAGCTGAATTTTGGTAGGTCTGGAGCCAATGGTTATTTTTTTGATATTACAGAGAGACCTTAGCTCCCTCATCTTAAGATGGAGGTAAGGTGTGGTGTCGAGTTCCACCACCTGCATCTCTGTATCAGACATTATTCTGCTAAGAGTTGGAATACTTTTTTAAGAATCTAAAACTGTTTCTAGAATCTAATTCAAACTTTTAACAAACTTTTAAACTCTAAAAAGACAATGCTAAACAGGGACTTAACACACAAGGCCCTAGCAGGACTTTTAAGAATTTAGAAAAATTTCAAATTGCAAAAATGAATTTCTAATGACAATTTTGGAATTTGTCGTGTGATCAGGTATTGGCTGAGTAGTCCAGCAAATGCAAAGTCTTGTACCCCACCGCTGATCCACCAATGTAGGAAGTTGGCTCTGTATGCACTATTTCAAAGTAAGGAATAGTATGCACAGAGTCCAAGGGTTCCCCTTAGAGGTAAGATAGTGGCAAAAAGAGATAATACTAATGCTCTATTTTGTGGTAGTGTGGTCGAGCAGTAGGCTTATCCAAGGAGTAGTGTTAAGCATTTGTTGTACATACACATAGACAATAAATGAGGTACACACACTCAGAGACAAATCCAGCCAATAGGTTTTTATATAGAAAAATATATTTTCTTAGTTTATTTTAAGAACCACAGGTTCAAATTCTACATGTAATATCTCATTCGAAAGGTATTGCAGGTAAGTACTTTAGGAACTTCAAATCATCAAAATTGCATGTATACTTTTCAAGTTATTCACAAATAGCTGTTTTAAAAGTGGACAGTGCAATTTTCACAGTTCCTAGGGGAGGTAAGTATTTGTTAGGTTAACCAGGTAATTAAGACACTTACAGGGCTTAGTTCTTGGTCCAAGGTAGCCCACCGTTGGGGGTTCAGAGCAACCCCAAAGTCACCACACCAGCAGCTCAGGGCCGGTCAGGTGCAGAGTTCAAAGTGGTGCCCAAAACGCATAGGCTAGAATGGAGAGAAGGGGGTGCCCCGGTTCCGGTCTGCTTGCAGGTAAGTACCCGCGTCTTCGGAGGGCAGACCAGGGGGGTTTTGTAGGGCACCGGGGGGGACACAAGCCCACACAGAAATTTCACCCTCAGCGGCGCGGGGGCGGCCGGGTGCAGTGTAGAAACAAGCGTCGGGTTCGCAATGTTAGTCTATGAGAGATCTCGGGATCTCTTCAGCGCTGCAGGCAGGCAAGGGGGGGGTTCCTCGGGGAAACCTCCACTTGGGCAAGGGAGAGGGACTCCTGGGGGTCACTTCTCCAGTGAAAGTCCGGTCCTTCAGGTCCTGGGGGCTGCGGGTGCAGGGTCTCTCCCAGGCGTCGGGACTTTAGGTTCAAAGAGTCGCGGTCAGGGGAAGCCTCGGGATTCCCTCTGCAGGCGGCGCTGTGGGGGCTCAGGGGGGACAGGTTTTGGTACTCACAGTATCAGAGTAGTCCTGGGGTCCCTCCTGAGGTGTTGGATCGCCACCAGCCGAGTCGGGGTCGCCGGGTGCAGTGTTGCAAGTCTCACGCTTCTTGCGGGGAGCTTGCAGGGTTCTTTAAAGCTGCTGGAAACAAAGTTGCAGCTTTTCTTGGAGCAGGTCCGCTGTCCTCGGGAGTTTCTTGTCTTTTCGAAGCAGGGGCAGTCCTCAGAGGATGTCGAGGTCGCTGGTCCCTTTGGAAGGCGTCGCTGGAGCAGGATCTTTGGAAGGCAGGAGACAGGCCGGTGAGTTTCTGGAGCCAAGGCAGTTGTCGTCTTCTGGTCTTCCGCTGCAGGGGTTTTCAGCTAGGCAGTCCTTCTTCTTGTAGTTGCAGGAATCTAATTTTCTAGGGTTCAGGGAAGCCCTTAAATACTAAATTTAAGGGCGTGTTTAGGTCTGGGGGGTTAGTAGCCAATGGCTACTAGCCCTGAGGGTGGGTACACCCTCTTTGTGCCTCCTCCCAAGGGGAGGGGGTCACAATCCTAACCCTATTGGGGGAATCCTCCATCTGCAAGATGGAGGATTTCTAAAAGTTAGAGTCACTTCAGCTCAGGACACCTTAGGGGCTGTCCTGACTGGTCAGTGACTCCTCCTTGTTTTTCTCATTATCTTCTCTGGCCCTGCCGCCAAAAGTGGGGCCTGGCCGGAGGGGGCGGGCAACTCCACTAGCTGGAGTGTCCTGCTGGGTTGGCACAAAGGAGGTGAGCCTTTGAGGCTCACCGCCAGGTGTGACAATTCCTGCCTGGGGGAGGTGTTAGCATCTCCACCCAGTGCAGGCTTTGTTACTGGCCTCAGAGTGACAAAGGCACTCTCCCCATGGGGCCAGCAACATGTCTCGGTTTGTGGCAGGCTGCTAAAACTAGTCAGCCTACACAGATAGTCGGTTAAGTTTCAGGGGGCACCTCTAAGGTGCCCTCTGTGGTGTATTTTACAATAAAATGTACACTGGCATCAGTGTGCATTTATTGTGCTGAGAAGTTTGATACCAAACTTCCCAGTTTTCAGTGTAGCCATTATGGTGCTGTGGAGTTCGTGTTTGACAAACTCCCAGACCATATACTCTTATGGCTACCCTGCACTTACAATGTCTAAGGTTGCTCATGCACTGGTACCCTCACCTATGGTATAGTGCACCCTGCCTTAGGGCTGTAAGGCCTGCTAGAGGGGTGTCTTACCTATACTGCATAGGCAGTGAGAGGCTGGCATGGCACCCTGAGGGGAGTGCCATGTCGACTTACTCGTTTTGTCCTCACTAGCACACACAAGCTGGCAAGCAGGGTGTCTGTGCTGAGTGAGAGGTCTCCAGGGTGGCATAAGACATGCTGCAGCCCTTAGAGACCTTCCTTGGCATCAGGGCCCTTGGTACTAGAAGTACCAGTTACAAGGGACTTATCTGGATGCCAGGGTCTGCCAATTGTGGATACAAAAGTACAGGTTAGGGAAAGAACACTGGTGCTGGGGCCTGGTTAGCAGGCCTCAGCACACTTTCAATTGTAAACATAGCATCAGCAAAGGCAAAAAGTCAGGGGGCAACCATGCCAAGGAGGCATTTCCTTACAGCCCCTCAACTACAACCCTTCTTTTTAAGAATCAATCTCTCACTTTAGGAATTTGTTTTAGAAAAACAAAAAAGTTGCTATGTAAGCATTTTTGATGCATGGCGTCTGCTTGGTAAATGTCACTGCTGGGAAAGAGTCACCATGGAGGCAGCTCCTTTCACAATTTTGATATCTCCTCTAGACAGGTGAGGATATCGAAATATGACAGATGGTTCTCCGTTATGGTGGAAACAGTTATCACTGCCTCTTCTTGGAGGTGCAGTAGACTGCCCATAAAAGTTTAAATAAGACTCTTGGTATTAATTTCATTTTGGAGCTTTTAACATTGTCATTGAACTGTATGTTCAAAGCCCAATCTAGCTTTCAGTGGCTCCAATGTCCTTTGTCTCTTGCTGTCAAGAATTACTAATTCCTTTACAGAGACCCTGCTCAGAAATCTCAACGTTCCTTGTGATTCATTCAACGCCTCATAACTTTGTTGGAAAAATTGCATCAGTGCTGCATTTTATCCAATTAGGCATTTGCTCTTTGCCAATGTCTCAACATCATTTTGCATTCTTCCTTTCACTTATTAGCTCAGAAAGGTATATAGCTGGAAAGAGTATTGTGGAATCAAGAAATAGCCAGGTGAGGTTCTAAGCAAAGGCTGTGTGAGTGGAAGAGGTAAGTCTTCATGAATCCTGTAATCTTGAGAGTTTTTAATTTCTTAAGCTTGCATGTAGGTTGTTTCACAGTGTAGGACCTTGCACATTAAGGCTTCTGCTACCAAATAATTTGTACTTGTAAGGCTTAGCGATGAGAAGATTGTTATTGGATGACGTCAAACACCTAGTAAGGTGGTAAGACTAGAAAGTGTTTCAGTGGCATTTGTAGCACAGTACTTTATGTGCACATCATAATGATTTTAACTGAGAACCTTCAAACAAGGCAAACACCTCAGACTCTCTTGAGAGGTTCTCTTCCTCCCTCCTAAACATGGGGGATTAAGTGCTCTTTACCTTGAACTGTACTACTACTGCGCACACCCTCAAAATGCCCACCACTGGTTCCACCCTACCCAGTATCTACTTCAAACTGTGGTGGAATCGTATAACATCCGCCCCTGCCCTCTTTAAGTGGCAGTATGTGCTACACCAACAAAATCCACCAATTTTATTGACACAGTCAAGAGCACGGTATGGGAGTGGAACTGGATAAGACGTGGAGCGCAACTGAACTGTCTTTATTCAGTTGGCTTAATCCTCATAAATCAGTTTACTCAGGAGAGGTTGGTACAGCAGCAATTGAAGTGCTTAGTATCAGTGATATGAGAGATCTATACCCCACTGATGTGTTCTTACCCTTGCATGACTTTCAAATGCAACCAGACTGCAACCTTTTAGATACATTTTTCTACTGTTGGCTGTGAAGCACCTGTGCAGCAGCTCAGCCTATATTCCCTTGAGAGCATGAGACTCTGATTGCCTTAGATAATGTCATAACTACCCCCTCCCAAAACTGCTAACTAACTTATATGCAGCCATACAGGAGAGGACCCCTGTTGTCAAATCCCAGGCCTCTGAGTGGTGGCTGGGGGGATATTGGCAAAGATCTCACTGAGGAGAAATAGAAATACTGTTGCACCATGACATACAAGCTTTCCTGCAACTACTGTCTTCATCATCTAAATGTCAAATATCTTCATTGGATCTTTCATACTTCAATTGATATGCACAGAATCAGCTTCAAACCAGATGCAGGGTGCCTACGATGCAGTTTTGGAGAAGCTGACTTCCTGCACCTGACTTGGAACTGCCAGGGGGTAATGGATTCCTGAACTCTGTGGTACATTTTCAAGGAACTGGCATAAGGCAGCAGCACAATTCTTTTAGCTGCACTGCCTGCCACCAATTGGAAATGGCAGAAATGCACTGTATTTACAACTTACAGTGCATTTCTGTCCTTTCCCCCTGTGCTGGTGTACAATTTGCTGCCTAGCACCAATGCAAGCACCCTTGCACCATGGTGCAAGGGTGTCTGCATTGTTGGCAGGAATGTTTTTCCTGCACAAAACAATCCTGGTAGGCATTTTCCCTTTTCTATGTGTGCTGCAGAATGGAAACAACGAGTAGAAATAAAGATATTTCTCCTCGTTCCTCTTGCCCTGGGGAAGTGTACAGTTTTGACTCCGTCCCAAGTTTACAGATTCTTGTAAAACTGGGAATGCCTCAAAACCCATGGGTGTTGTGTGGGAACACCCACCACAAGCCCCATGGTATGCCTCTCTGATGCAGTGTAAGGCAACATCGTGACTTTCGCTGCGTTGCCTTACACCATATCTCAGAGTCCATGAAAAGCCATGCAAAGTGGCTTTGCATGGCCTAGTAGATATGGGTCTGCACTCAGCGTTCCCAGAGCATCATAAAAAGTGAAGAACCAGTGGCACAAGGGGCTTGAAAATATGCCCTTCCTTATATATTCCTGCTTGTGAGAAATTGTTGACCACCCTGTAACACAGACCTCCCCAGGTGCTATTCAAAGACATTCCAGCTGGGGGTACGCCGCTTAACAGCTATGTTGCTTCTGTTGGCTGAGCTGAGGGTAGCCATGCACCGGGGACATAACACCTGCCCTACTCTTAATGATTGGCTGGCGGATATAGCCTTCTGCTAGCAAAGACTGGAGTAATACTGGAAACTAATACCTGAGAAAAATTGGCTTAAGGTTATATGTGCTCCCTTGGTCATATACTCTGCACAGCGTGCCTCATAAGTTATTGCACTCTACCCACTCTGATGCTGCACCTGGGAATTGAGGTGTGGGGCGGGTGAGAGCTAGGAACATTTCTGAGTCTGACAGGATGTTATTTGTGTCACTAATGACACACATAATTGCCTAAAATGTAATTGAGGGAAAGCTATAGTGATCGTTCTCTGCAAGTACTAATGATGAATACTGCATACTGGTACACGCTACAGAATGAAAATACCTGTAATTAACTGTAAGGAAATGCCTCCTTGGCATGGTTGCCCCCTGACTTTTTGCCTTTGCTGATGCTATGTTTACAATTGAAAGTGTGCTGAGGCCTGCTAACCAGGCCCCAGCACCAGTGTTCTTTCCCTAACCTGTACTTTTGTATCCACAATTGGCAGACCCTGGCATCCAGATAAGTCCCTTGTAACTGGTACTTCTAGTACCAAGGGCCCTGATGCCAAGGAAGGTCTCTAAGGGCTGCAGCATGTCTTATGCCACCCTGGAGACCTCTCACTCAGCACAGACACACTGCTTGCCAGCTTGTGTGTGCTAGTGAGGACAAAACGAGTAAGTCGACATGGCACTCCCCTCAGGGTGCCATGCCAGCCTCTCACTGCCTATGCAGTATAGGTAAGACACCCCTCTAGCAGGCCTTACAGCCCTAAGGCAGGTTGCACTATACCATAGGTGAGGGTACCAGTGCATGAGCATGGTACCCCTACAGTGTCTAAACAAAACCTTAGACATTGTAAGTGCAGGGTAGCCATAAGAGTATATGGTCTGGGAGTCTGTCAAACACGAACTCCACAGCACCATAATGGCTACACTGAAAACTGGGAAGTTTGGTATCAAACTTCTCAGCACAATAAATGCACACTGATGCCAGTGTACATTTTATTGTAAAATACACCACAGAGGGCACCTTAGAGGTGCCCCCTGAAACTTAACCGACTGTCTGTGTAGGCTGACTAGTTCCAGCAGCCTGCCACACCAGAGACATGTTGCTGGCCCCATGGGGAGAGTGCCTTTGTCACTCTGAGGCCAGTAACAAAGCCTGCACTGGGTGGAGATGCTAACACCTCCCCCAGGCAGGAGCTGTAACACCTGGCGGTGAGCCTCAAAGGCTCACCCCTTTGTCACAGCCCAGCAGGGCACTCCAGCTTAGTGGAGTTGCCCGCCCCCTCCGGCCACGGCCCCCACTTTTGGCGGCAAGGCTGGAGGGAACAAAGAAAGCAACAAGGAGGAGTCACTGGCCAGTCAGGACAGCCCCTAAGGTGTCCTGAGCTGAGGTGACTCTGACTTTTAGAAATCCTCCATCTTGCAGATGGAGGATTCCCCCAATAGGGTTAGGATTGTGACCCCCTCCCCTTGGGAGGAGGCACAAAGAGGGTGTACCCACCCTCAGGGCTAGTAGCCATTGGCTACTAACCCCCCAGACCTAAACACGCCCTTAAATTTAGTATTTAAGGGCTACCCTGAACCCTAGAAAATTAGATTCCTGCAACTACAAGAAGAAGGACTGCCTAGCTGAAAACCCCTGCAGAGGAAGACCAGAAGACGACAACTGCCTTGGCTCCAGAAACTCACCGGCCTGTCTCCTGCCTTCCAAAGATCCTGCTCCAGCGACGCCTTCCAAAGGGACCAGCGACCTCGACATCCTCTGAGGACTGCCCCTGCTTCGAAAAGACAAGAAACTCCCGAGGACAGCAGACCTGCTCCAAGAAAAGCTGCAACTTTGTTTCCAGCAGCTTTAAAGAACCCTGCAAGCTCCCCGCAAGAAGCGTGAGACTTGCAACACTGCACCCGGCGACCCCGACTCGGCTGGTGGCGATCCAACACCTCAGGAGGGACCCCAGGACTACTCTAAGACTGTGAGTACAAAAACCTGTCCCCCCTGAGCCCCCACAGCGCCGCCTGCAGAGGGAATCCCGAGGCTTCCCCTGACCGCGACTCTTTGAATCCAAAGTCCCGACGCCTGGGAGAGACCCTGCACCCGCAGCCCCCAGGACCTGAAGGACCGGACTTTCACTGGAGAAGTGACCCCCAGGAGTCCCTCTCCCTTGCCCAAGTGGAGGTTTCCCCGAGGAATCCCCCCCTTGCCTGCCTGCAGCGCTGAAGAGGTCCCGAGATCTCTCATAGACTAACATTGCGAACCCGACGCCTGTTTCTACACTGCACCCGGCCGCCCCCGCGCTGCTGAGGGTGAAATTTCTGTGTGGACTTGTGTCCCCCCCGGTGCCCTACAAAACCCCCCTGGTCTGCCCTCCGAAGATGCGGGTACTTACCTGCAAGCAGACCGGAACCGGGGCACCCCCCTCTCTCCATTCTAGCCTATGTGTTTTGGGCACCACTTTGAACTCTGCACCTGACCGGCCCTGAGCTGCTGGTGTGGTGACTTTGGGGTTGCTCTGAACCCCCAACGGTGGGCTACCTTGGACCAAGAACTGAACCCTGTAAGTGTCTTACTTACCTGGTAAAACTAACCAAAACTTACCTCCCCTAGGAACTGTGAAAATTGCACTGTGTCCACTTTTAAAACAGCTATTTGTCAATAACTTGAAAAGTATACATGCAATTTTTATGATTTAAAGTTCCTAAAGTACTTACCTGCAATACCTTTCAAATGAGATATTACATGTAGAATTTGAACCTGTGGTTCTTAAAATAAACTAAGAAAAGATATTTTTCTATACAAAAACCTATTGGCTGGATTTGTCTCTGAGTGTGTGTACCTCATTTATTGTCTATGTGTATGTACAACAAATGCTTAACACTACTCCTTGGATAAGCCTACTGCTCGACCACACTACCACAAAATAGAGCATTAGTATTATCTATTTTTACCACTATTTTACCTCTAAGGGGAACCCTTGGACTCTGTGCATGCTATTCCTTACTTGGAAATAGCACATACAGAGACAACTTCCTACATTAACTTAATATGTTAAAAATCTATTAAAACAACATAAAAAAGTTTTGTGAGTGCCAGTGAACTATGACTATAGCACTTCAACTTGAGGTCAAAGTGGGCAACATCATTTTGAATTCTCTAAAGTTTGGACAGTTCTGTTTTTGCTGGAGTGGTGTAGCTTGGGTAGCACAACTAGTGACAAAGCAGTTTAATGAGAAACTATCTGTATAGTTAGGATTTCATACAGTTGAAGAAAGTGGAAGAATTAATTTCTGGTGAGAAGATTGACTTGAGGAGGGAAGGAGAGGTCACAGCTCAGAGGTAGTTCTAATTGAACTTCATACAATGCTGAAGATATTTCAGGCAACTCTCAACACTACACGGTTGTCTAAAGATCCTTATTCCAATATAAGAATGAATTTTCTGCATGTGCCTGCCAATCTGCTGTTCTTCATATATATATGAGTCACATAGATTTTAAATAGGATCACTCAAAGGACCAATCCCTAGAGTACACTACATACCATGGGGGTGATATCAGATGGGAAAGAGACAAGTTAGACTTTCTGGTTGTGATTTCTTAAGAAGAAAGAGAACCATCTAGCAGTGATTCTGCTAAAGTCTGCCTATGCTGATAAATGATATAGTAGTAAATAGTGTTCTTGGATGTTGAACGCTACTGAGAGAACCAGAGGAATTGTGTTCATGCCAGGCACAGGTATGGTCTGGTTAGGAGTTTTGCTCTAATGTTCAGTAGAATTGTTTCTGCTCCTCTGTTAGTGTGTAAACCTGATTGTCAGTCACTTAGGAAGTTGTGGTCTTCCTGGAACAAGGAAAGCTGTACTGGTTCCAGAACTTTTAATGTACCTAAAAGGCATTAGATAGGGCAATAATTTAACAAATAATTGAGTTTTTTTTTTTTTTTTTTTTAGAAGTGGTGTGACACTATCTTGCTTGAGGGTGTGAGGGATTTCACCACCGGATAGCAACATGTTGATGAAGTTGGTGATGGTGGGGCAAGAAGTGGGAGGCAAAAGATGATAAAATTTTGCCCTACAAATTAATCTTGGTGCTTTCAGGTTGAACAAGAGGGAAGTCTCGTTGGGGAGGCCGATAGACTTGTACATGTGTCCTGCATGTACCAAGGGGCATAGGAAGTGGACCTGTGTTGTTTCTACTGCAGGTGATTTTGTTAAGATTGTTATACTGATCAAGAAATGGGGCTATAATAGGGATTAATGGTTTGGGACATGGTAGTCCACTGCACTTTCTGAAAACATCTTTGGACAAATTACCTGCAGCTTTGATGCATGTCTAAATGCTTCATTTCTTTCTTCTGTTGCATGTTGCTTCATATCTTATGGACTGGATCTGGTAAAGGATATGTTAAACTGGAGGTTAAGAACTTGAAATATCCCTACCCTTGCATGTTTCATGGGAGATATTGGTAGAAGTCACATATTTGCTTTCCTGAAGCCAGCAGAGGATTTATGAGCTTTAAGAGAAACAAACTGGTTGAGGGCCAGGGACAATTTGTAAAAGCAGGTCATTTATTTCAAGAAGCATTTAAGCTAGAGTGTCAGATATATCTTGAGTTTTCTTACAGTTTTTGTCAAGGAGGGAGAGCATCCTGGAGGAAATCCTCAATGGTTTAGTAGACAACTCATTGTTGAAGTGGAAATTTGCCAATAATATTCTCTCAACCTGTTAATGGTAGGGCATCTACCATTTTTACCTTGTCACTGTGCTGTTTCGTATTAAACAGGTGGATGGACATCTGGGTTCAAAGGTGCTTAACAAAATAATCTGTTAACCCTAAACTAACTTCCAATATTTTGGATAGATGCATAGTTGATACTGTTCACAAAACTATACATAAACTCCCTTTTGTATCTTTAGCTGATAATGAATTCCTTAATGCACTCAGTGAAAACAAGACACACTATCTTATCCCAATAAATGGTCCTGTGTCTGCATGTATAGCAATAGGTAGATATGACAGCAACACAAAAAACACCAAATGCCCCAACAAAAACACTGCTGTGTCTTTGCTTAGCATTTGTCCATTGCTACTTTCTGCATATGTTCTTCCCTAAATTACATTTCCAGTCATTGTTTATTTGTTAATACATTTTTCTTTTACACTACAGTGTATCTTGACAGCAATAACTTAACTCTTTTTCCTACTATTCTCTCCATATTAAACAGCGAGACCCTTATATTAATACAAGATTTACATAGCATATTGTTTGCTGGGTCTGCAGGGCATTCATTTGAAACTTGACATTCAGCTATGTAGCAAATTTAACCTTTAAGTGGAATCCAGATTAATTTCAATTTATGAAACTGTATTATATATTACCTAACCAAAAACTGCAGACTCAGAACCCTCACTCTCATTAATGGAAACAATAAGTGTGTGCCAGACAATCAACATAATGAAATACCAAATATACAAATCAGTTCAAAGGCAAAGCGTGCCTTTAAAATGCTTTCATGGCTAATCACTACAAACAGCTTTCATGTTTTAAAATTTGCATATCATAGTGCTTGTCTTTCTTGTATGTACCATTTTGAGCCACTGCATTAGAATGTGTGAGTTACAATATATTTTATGGAGCTATGGTAAAACATGCCTTTTTGTACTGTTACTACTGGGCAGGGCCACACAATGTAGAAATAGTATTTAGTCATTATTGATGAGAATTTCATTGCTAGCACGTTACACTGAACAATTAATGATGTTTAGTATAGTATAGAAAGAAAGGTGATAATTATAAGAAATGCTTAAGTCTATATGACCATTGATATATGTTTTTTAAATGAGATTTTGCACAATTTGTTAAGAGTAAAGGCAGTGGGCAAAACCATTTGGCCACATGATGTTCCTCTACTTGCTTCTAGTGCAACTCTCTTATAAGTGGCAAGAGTGAAACACAGACATCCTGCTCAATGTTACAGTTCTTACTATTCATTCAATACATGACTGCCCTGTGCTAATGAGCAGAGGAAGCGAGGGACATCTTCTCTATGGAAGCGAATACTTCTCATGGGTTGACATGCATAACTAATCAAACATTTCTAAAGAAAATGCGATGAAATCAGCCAGTGAGTCTGATTTTCCCACAATGCTTCCTGTGGAGGAATTATTTTTCATGGAAGTACAGTGGAACAGACATATTAGGGTCACTCAAAGATAGGCAGCCAGTCTCAGACACATAAACTCAAAACTTCTGTTTGGAGTGAGGGCCTGATTCAGAGTTTTGCGAATGTCACAAACATGATGGATATCCCATCTGCTGTATTATGATCTCATTATATCCCATTGGAATGTAATGCAGCAGACAGGATATCTATCACATTTGTGATGCAGGAACCCGTCCGCCAAACTCTAAATTAGGCCATAACTCTTATTAACTCTTATTAATGAAAGCATGAATGTGTATGAAGACCGGAAAGCTTTCTAAGTAAATAACATAATTGAGGTAATGCCATTGCACGTAGATGTAATATTTTGATAAAAGTTGGGACAATTAGCCTAATATTGTTGGGGACAAAAGTAACAGTTGTTTTATATTGTTCTGAATTATGTCCATCATTGCAGTGTACAAAGCAGATCTATATGCTGTACATCTGCTCCTATGCAAAATGAGTAAATATGATCTTTCACGCCTGAAAAGAATAGCATGCCTTTGCATTATTCAACTGGAAAATTCAGGTTCATAAGTCCATATGTTAATGAGTGCCGCAAGTTGGAAATGCTAAAATAAAATTATGTAGAGTCACTAAACCAATCCAGTTTATTGGAGTTACTAGGCAGATGTCTTCAGAGCACAATAGCTTGCTTGTGTTTTTCTAGATAGTAAATCAATAGTCACATCTCTGCAATTTTTAAAAGTAATCAATAGAAAAATAATCTGTGTTGGGAATGACACATTTTGGTGGCAGCTAAGAATTTCAAGAATGTGCAGCAAACAACAAGCATTGACTACTAAAAAGGAGAAGTAACAGTTGCCCTCTTAAACTATCCTTTCTATCAAATAAAAATCAAGCCAGGACAAAGTATTTTATTTTTCTTATTGTGAAATTGCTCCAAAATAATGTAGGGATTCTTTCACAAATGTAAATAAGCTATCAAATGCTTCTTCTATTAGATTAGCAACAAGCCAGCTGGACTGAGTAGCTGTATTTCTGTTAAATTCTATTTTTATTTGTGCTGTGATCTGAGCTTGTGTAAAACAGGGAAGAGCATTGACAGTTCAAATTTCACCTGAGTTCCACTGCTCAATATGGGAATTAAAGATGAAATGTTGTTGATTCCCATTGTAAAAGGAATAGGGCCTTTCAGCTAGCTTAAACTCATGTAGGAAGAGTTTTATATCACAGAAATATTTATTTATTAAGTGAAAACAAATGTAGGTAATTTACGTAGGCACTACAGTGACACTAATCAGTTATTTACAGAGTGAATTATAGCACATTTCTTTAATTCTTTGGATTATCTCTTTTCTTTCTGACTGTATGATTTTATTATTTCAGGGTGAAGCTGGTCCTACAGGTGCACGTGGTCCAGAAGGTCCCCAGGGACAAAGAGGTGATACAGGTGTGCAAGGACCAGTTGGAGCACAAGGTCTTCAGGTAAGTAGGTCAATTAGCACCATAAAACTGAAAATACACAGATTTAGTATGGAGTGGTGTGTCTGAAAATGTGAACTTGAAGTTTCCATATATAAGTTGTATCACAGTCCACTATATGCCATGGGCCTGATTCACAAAGGTAAACTTAGACCTGAAGTCTATGTTTAGACCTGAAGTATAAGGGCCCACTTCAAAAAGGTAAACTTAAACCTTAGGTCTAACATTACCTTTGTGAATTGGGCCCTTAGGCTTCAGGTCTAAACGTACACTTTATCTCCAACTGTACCTTTGTGAATTGTGCCCCTAATGCCTTCAAAATTTTAAGTGGTAACTAATCTATTGTGTGGTTAAACTTTAGTCATAATATAAACCAAGGTGGTACTATAAGTTTGCCTAACGCATCTTTCTTGAGGGATGTTCATGTATGTTTTAGAAGGCCTGAAATCCTATATGAACGTCATAGAGCACATTAATGGGAGCTGATATAGCATCTTTCTGCACATGTTGCTGGTCAACTTGAGCAACAGGCGATGTGATTTTGTCTTGAGGGAGCCATTTCAAAGGCAGAGCAAGACTAGAAGACTATTTCGGCTGTCACAAGCAAATGGGCTCCAGTGAGCTTTGATGCATTGTAAATATGTCTGCCTTGTAGGGAGGAGAAGAGTGAAAGGTATCAGCTTAGTTCTGCATCAATTTTCACATCATTCCTGTCTCTCAATTTTCACAATAATGCAATATCATCTCTCAGTGGCTACTGTTTTTTCTTCTAGGGAGTACCAGGTACAGATGGTTCTGGTGGAGCTAAAGGACCAACAGTATGTTGTTTGTATATTCCGTATTTCATATTTTATTCCACTAGCTGCCCTTGAACTTTTGCACTGCATGCTGATGCACAAACCAACATTATACTACAGACAAATGACATACTAAGACATTCAGAAATTAAAGTGCATGACTTCAATTGTTTTTTAGACTGTCATATTATTTTGTTGTGGGACTATTTAACATATCCTTGATTTTATATCAAAATATGTACATCACTACTTGAGAAGTGTGTACTAAACTACTTAAATGAATGATACTGTGAATAAAAGGATCAGCTATTTTTCATGCATCTCACATGAACCACAAAGTGTTCCATTTTGGACTATATCGTAAAACACTGTATTTTCATTACAGGGCAGTCCGGGTGTAGGTGGCCCTCCTGGACTAATTGGCCCACCTGGATCTGCAGGACCTCAGGGAAGCACTGGTCCACCTGGAATTAGAGGTTCTGCGGTAAGGACATTGATACATTAAAGCTAGAAAAGAAAGTTTATATGTTTGGACAAATTGAAGAAAGTGGCGAGAGGCAATGTAAGAGTTTGCCAAAGACAATAAGTGGATTATAAACAATAATGATTTTTAAAAAGTAATGTCCTAACATTGTGTCAAATCCCAAAGCTAATGCTTTGAGTTATGATAGGTCAACCCTGATAGAAGTGCTGGGGAATTCAGGAATTGACAAGCTCACTGCACATTAGCTAAGTCACCAGACATGATACAGGGCAAGGAAGAACAAACGCAATGCATTACAAAGCCTGAAAGTCTTAACTGGAAGGAAATGCACTTTGTGGGAGCATCTACTGCCCTAAAATTAAACAGGATGTGCTTTCTTTCCCAGTCATTTCTTCTTAGAGTTGACTATTGGAAACAGAAATGGTCTCCGAAGGTGCAGTTATGGCTTTTGAGGAAATTTATAATTGGTTGTTTATTTGGACAAGACTCCAGAACTAGCTTTGCTGCTCCTAGTGAATGGCTTAGGCAATAGACTCTTGACAAGCACACTTTGTTAACTCTTTGATGAGTCTTCTACTATGGATTGCCTCATTACATTTCAAACATTATGGTACCTCTGAGGAGACAGCATTATATAAATAAAAAGTGCATGTTATGTCATGAACTGGTCGTAGTGGATTTTGATGAATAACCATTGTATAAGTGGATTCCTGGAGTTAAATGCCTATGCATTTGTTTCTGATCTCGATAGAGCTCTGGGAAGTGTTGCACCTATTCTAAGTTAAATGTCTAAGCATACTATTCTGTGAACTAAAATGATCATATTTGACAGACAGAAAACAGTTGAAAATTTGGGGTGAGTGTTACAATTTCATTGTGGCTAAAGGCTAGATGTACAAAGCTTTTTTGTGGTTGCAAATAGCCCGATTCTCATGACTGGGCAAGCCAGTTGTGACCTTAACAAATCTTATTGGTATGTACAAACATCCAATTGCCATTCAGTAACACATCACAGAATCGCAATTTGTGTTTGCTACCAAATACTGATTCGGTATTTGAAAGGGGCATCTAAATATTGAATCAGAATGCTATGTATTAATGTTTTGTGACTGAATTCCAGTTACAAAACAGTGATACTTTACCACCAGTTCAAAATTGGTGGTAAACTATTTGCAAATGTGAAGGGTTTCCCATGGTACCCCTTCCCATCTGAGAATGATAAAGAAAATATTTTTTAAAAGAAGGCAGTGACTCTTAAAATGTTAAATGTTTAATTTTCTTTTTAGAAGTGCATACCATTTTCCTTTAAGGAAAATGGGCTATATTTTAAAAAAATGCTTTAATAAAAAGCAGTCACAGACATTGTGGTCTGATGACTCCAAAGGGCCACCATCCCTGTGATGGCTGCAATTCCTAGTGTGTCGCAAATTGTAACCTACTTCATTAATATTCATGCAGTAGGTTGCTTTGTGACACTATAGGAATCGCTTTTTTGAAAATAAAACTGCCATACATTAGGAATTGTGATTTCCTAATTACAATTCGTAAGAATCACATTTTTGAAATTTCAATTCCTATTGTTGATACATCTGGACCAAATTTTCAAGTCAATATTTTCAGAGAATGGCTTTTAGCATTCCTGTTTAAGGAAAATGTTATCTAAATAATGATATAGTTGCAACATTTACCTAAAGTTGGATGTGATACAGATAGACTGATAAAACAAGCTAGTGTTAGTTGTAAAAGAAATGCCTGAGCATGTGCAGAAATTTACATTTTACGCCTTTTGTCATGGAGTATATTTGCTAATCAATATAGTGCTGTATCTCAAAAAAGGTGTGAAATGTGTTTTTCCTTTTTTTATATACTTTTCACTGAGGAGTACTGGGTGACACAATCAAGCTAAAACAGAATAATAACTTTAAAATAGATAGTGAATAGGTCACTGCCTCGTCAGTGCTTTAATTAATATATTGAGCATCAATGCTACAATTTTTGGGTCTGTTAATATGGCTTTTCTGCAGATTTCACATCTTGAAAAAATGACAAGGGATTGATTTGATCTAGCTTCAAGCGCTTCATATAGTTCATGGATGTAACACTGAAAAGGAGCCAACGTAATAATTTTTAACTATAATGCACCATTTGAAGTTTTCTTCTAGTTCTATATCATTGATATCTAAGGGATAACACATTGAATACATTTTATACAGTATAAATGGGTTAGAGTTAGATGGAGCAATAATAGAATCTGGAATTTATGAATGTATTGCTAGGCACAAGAAGACACAGCAGCCACCAACTGCATATCCTTGCATATCACCATCTCAAGCCCCTCACCCACTCAATTAAGTCCCTTTCAGTATCAAACAAGTTTTCCTTCCTGACTGTCCCCAGAGTCCAGCTGCCACAACCCTTGTCCTACCCATAACATTGTATTGATTGAACCACCTTATGTTAGATAAGACTTGGTAGTCCTTCCAGTAGGAGATTTGGGGCTTATGCAATGTACTTATCTAAAATCATTTCTCTAGGTAGACTCTGAATAGTACTAGACAGTTCCAGTGAACTCCTCTAAACAGAAGACAATTGAGCTTCACTGCTAGAATGGCATGACAGATATATAAGGCAGTGGAAATTGAAGTTGTTATATTTTAGGGTAATTCATGATTAGTACTGGACCTCTTGTAAACTCCAACAGGTGAGTCTTTTACATCATCCCAACTACTGATGCTGTAATTCCCCTGGGTTCAATCCATTCTGTTTTGTAGCACTACCCCAGATTAACATAGTACTTGACTAGATAGTGAGAGGAACTGTCAACTACCCTAATCTTTCCTGTTGCTGCATTAGCGCAACAGGCCTTTTTCATAACATTAGTGATCTGATACATGATCAGACATACATGGTGTTGGAATGCAACATAGCTAGCAGCTGAAAGATGTATATTATGTCACTGGATATAGTGCCTATGATACCTGAAGGGCTCATGGAACTCACAGAGATCGCTGTCGGTGAACCGATGGTGTACACAGTCCAAGACATTCCAGACATATGAAGTGAAGTCTGGGACAGATTCTGAATCACAATGTCATGTCACGTAGTACTAGAGTGATCACCACTGGCATGGTATAATACACCATCAATACACCTGCATTACTTGGGGACTCACTTTCTCTCCGATTCTCCCAGCCCATAGCACTAGCGGTACATACTGACATTTATTAACCTTCTAAAGATTCATGGACTACAGTCACTTTCCCTTGATAGAAACACAATGTCATGTTCTGAATAATAGTGGAAGGAAGATCCTACTTTTTCTCTATCTGTGCAATCAACTGGCTTACAGAAACTACCATGTGACATTTATGGCTGTCAATTTCTAGACTGTAGGCCTTCCCCCACACTTTTTTCTCTTGTCTGTACAACTAGCTCCCTTTACTCCCCTTTCCCCGACACTGTATTGAATGTATTTTCTACTGTGACATCTTGGGCCTTCTGCTGTACAATATTCCCTCAGAGTGTGACGCTGGAAGCAGTTACCTGCCAGTTTCGATTAGTGAGACCATTTTCTCCCACACAGCCTATAATTTGTATTTTTTTATTCCACTATCATTGAGTTTGAAATCAATCACTATTTTGAACTCCTCATAGATGTTAAAGTAGGTGGTCCCTGTTGTATTTTTCCAGTGTTTGTTACTTGAAGCAAATGGTTGCATGACTCATTGTGCCCTCAAAATTCACTTTGCCTTGAAATCCGTACTCCCTATTGGAAGTAATGGAAAGTGAACATGAAATAATTAATGCAAAAAAATACTTTTAAATCCGACATTTGGGAGCGCTGGGGAAGAATATTAGACATTACAATGTAGGTTTTATTCTACATGCTTTTATTCAACAGGAATACAACACATTGACCTTTACACTGCATTTTAATACTGCAGGGGTTTACAACACAGACCTTTAACCTAAATTGTAAAGTCTTGAGTGTGCATGTATACACACCCAGCTTTTTCTCATTTTTGAGGGATATATAGCAAATCCTACTTTTTTAACTTAAACCATCTGTAAGGAAATGCCTCCTTGGCATGGTTGCCCCCTGACTTTTTGCCTTTGCTGATGCTATGTTTACAATTGAAAGTGTGCTGAGGCCTGCTAACCAGGCCCCAGCACCAGTGTTCTTTCCCTAACCTGTAATTTTGTATCCACAATTGGCAGACCCTGACATCCAGATAAGTCCCTTGTAACTGGTACTTCTAGTACCAAGGGCCCTGATGCCAAGGAAGGTCTCTAAGGGCTGCAGCATGTCTTATGCCACCCTGGAGACCTCTCACTCAGCACAGACACACTGCTTGCCAGCTTGTGTGTGCTAGTGAGAACAAAACGAGTAAGTCGACATGGCACTCCCCTCAGGGTGCCATGCCAGCCTCTCACTGCCTATGCAAGTATAGGTCAGTCACCCCTCTAGCAGGCCTTACAGCCCTAAGGCAGGGTGCACTATACCATAGGTGAGGGTACCAGTGCATGAGCATGGTACCCCTACAGTGTCTAAACCAAACCTTAGACATTGTAAGTGCAGGGTAGCCATAAGAGTATATGGTCTGGGAGTTTGTCAAACACGAACTCCACAGCACCATAATGGCTACACTGAAAACTGGGAAGTTTGGTATCAAACTTCTCAGCACAATAAATGCACACTAATGCCAGTGTACATTTTATTGCAAAATACACCCCAGAGGGCACCTTAGAGGTGCCCCCTGAAACTTAACCGACTGTCTGTGTAGGCTGACTAGTTCCAGCAGCCTGCCACACTAGAGACATGTTGCTGGCCCCATGGGGAGAGTGCCTTTGTCACTCTGAGGCCAGTAACAAAGCCTGAACTGGGTGGAGATGCTAACACCTCCCCCAGGCAGGAGCTGTGACACCTGGCGGTGAGCCTCAAAGGCTCACCCCTTTGTCACAGCCCAGCAGGGCACTCCAGCTTAGTGGAGTTGCCCGCCCCCTCCGGCCACGGCCCCCACTTTTGGCGGCAAGGTTGGAGGGAACAAAGAAAGCAACAAGGAGGAGTCACTGGCCAGTCAGGACAGCCCCTAAGGTGTCCTGAGCTGAGGTGACTCTAACTTTTAGAAATCCTCCATCTTGCAGATGGAGGATTCCCCCAATAGGGTTAGGATTGTGACCCCCTCCCCTTGGGAGGAGGCACAAAGAGGGTGTACCCACCCTCAGGGCTAGTAGCCATTGGCTACTAACCCCCCAGACCTAAACACGCCCTTAAATTTAGTATTTAAGGGCTACCCTGAACCCTAGAAAATGAGGTTCCTGCAACAACAAGAAGAAGGACTGCCCAGCTGAAAACCCCTGCAGAGGAAGACCAGAAGACAACAACTGCCTTGGCTCCAGAAACTCACCGGCCTGTCTCCTGCCTTCCAAAGAACTCTGCTCCAGCGACGCTTTCCAAAGGGACAAGCGACCTCTACATCCTCTTAGGACTGCCCTGCTTCGACGACGACAAGAAACTCCCGAGGACAGCGGACCTGCTCCAAAAAGACTGCAACTTTGTTTCAAGAAGCAGCTTTAAAGAACCCTGCAACTCCCCGCAAGAAGCGTGAGACTTGCAACACTGCACCCGGCGACCCCGACTCGGCTGGTGGAGAACCAACACCTCAGGGAGGAACCCCGGACTACTCTACGACTGTGAGTACCAAAACCTGTCCCCCCTGAGCCCCCACAGCGCCGCCTGCAGAGGGAATCCCGAGGCTTCCCCTGACCGCGACTCTCTGAAACCTAAGTCCCGACGCCTGGAAAAGACCCTGCACCCGCAGCCCCCAGGACCTGAAGGACCGGACTTTCACTGCAGAAGTGACCCCCAGGAGTCCCTCTCCCTTGCCCAAGTGGAGGTTTCCCCGAGGAAGCCCCCCCTTGCCTGCCTGCAGCGCTGAAGAGATCCCTTGATCTCTCATTGACTTACATTGCGAACCCGACGCTTGTTCTAACACTGCACCCGGCCGCCCCCGCGCCGCTGAGGGTGAAATTTCTGTTTGGGCTTGTGTCCCCCCCGGTGCCCTACAAAACCCCCCTGGTCTGCCCTCCGAAGACGCGGGTACTTACCTGCAAGCAGACCGGAACCGGGGCACCCCCCTTCTCTCCATTGAAGCCTATGCGTTTTGGGCACCACTTTGAACTCTGCACCTGACCGGCCCTGAGCTGCTGGTGTGGTGACTTTGGGGTTGCTCTGAACCCCCAACGGTGGGCTACCTTGGACCAAGAACTGAACCCTGTAAGTGTCTTACTTACCTGGTAAAACTAACAAAAACTTACCTCCCCCAGGAACTGTTAAAATTGCACTGTGTCCACTTTTGAAATAGCTATTTGTGAATAACTTGAAAAGTATACATGCAATTGAAATGATTCAAAGTTCCTAATGTACTTACCTGCAATACCTTTCAAACAAGATATTACATGTTAAATTTGAACCTGTGGTTCTTAAAATAAACTAAGAAAAGATATTTTTCTATAACAAAACCTATTGGCTGGATTTGTCTCTGAGTGTGTGTACCTCATTTATTGTCTGTGTGTATGTACAACAAATGCTTAACACTACTCCTTGGATAAGCCTACTGCTCGACCACACTACCACAAAATAGAGCATTAGTATTATCTATTTTTACCACTATTTTACCTCTAAGGGGAACCCTTGGACTCTGTGCATGCTATTCCTTACTTTGAAATAGCACATACAGAGCCAACTTCTTACACCATCCTTATCTCAGTTTGCTACTACGGACCCCAGACCTTATAATCACACATACCTCCCTTTACCTCTACCCACCCCTTGACCCTAAAATCACCCCTAAAGTTCCTTTACCTATCCCTGCACATTTACCATACTACTGCATGGTGAAAGATGTGTAGTAAAACCCAAAAAATAGATTTGCCTGAATGGAACTTACTTGCATGTTAAAGACTGCAGAGTAAAGGTCATATAGAGTAATGGGTGCAGCTGACCTTTTTCTGTTGCTCCATGACATAGGAAGCGAGGACCCAAGCAGGCTCCTGTCGGCAAATTTTGGCTCCTATGCATTCTCAATCCTACAACATGTTCCTATGCAGTTCCCTTTTTTTAGCAGACCCTTGCTGCTGTAAGTAAATCACAACACTTTCTGAAGGTAGGCACACTTCAACTCTGCAGGTAGTTTATGTTTTCTAACTCTTGCTATATCCAGCTGCATTGTGATTCCACATACTTCAGAAATTCAGGTCCCATCGGGAAGGAGAGGGAAGAAGAATGTCAGTGCAGCAGCAGTAGTCCCACCCCTTCTTTATCTCTTGTTTTTCTCTCCTATGCTTGTGTACAAGTCCTCCTTGGTGCTGACAGATTCAAGGTGTAGGCAATTGTCTTCTTTTAATGGCCAAGTTGTCTCCACTTTTTTTCCATAGGAATTTTTTATTACAATTATTATGTTTGCCAAAGTATGACAGAGGTGTGAAATATATGAACCCACAGACAGTTCTCATGAAAAACACTATAAGGACATTAGTATAAGTCTGTAATACTTAGGCACATGTGTCATCTGCACGAAAAGATACTCAGAACAACAAAGGGGGTAGAAGACAGAAAAGGCAAAGATAAAGAGGAAACACCATTAGATATATTCTAATAGTTCAATAAAGCCGTTCCAACCACAGGTCAAAGTACATGAAAGGAATTGTCCTATAAGAAGAGATGTAGTTTGTGTAAGCTGAGGGTGAAGAGATAAGATACGAGCCTCTCAATAACCATGCATGTGCGAGAAGGGAATAGGTATCTCTGTAACTAGTATATTGGGAACTATGTCAATAAGCAGGACCTATATACCCCTCCAATGTAGTGTGTTGGAATTCAATAAGTACAGGAGAAAAATATATTATTGTTCTGAAATATAAACATTAGAAAATAATGTGCATGGTGGTTCGGGTTACAGGGATCACCTACTGTTCAATACCGGATCCCAAATTTTGTTGAATGCATTCATGGCATCCTGTGTCCTGCATATAATTTTCACTTATGAAGCTATCCCAAACACCTCACTCAACCATGCATCATGAGTAAGAAAGTGGATGGATTTCCAGTGGGCCAATATGCAGATTTCACCCACAAACTAGAGAACTGCACGTGTAGCAGAAATGTCATGAGTAAGTGCTAGTTTAATTGATGGTCATGAATAAGTTTCATTGATGGTTGGAAAGTGACCGCATTTTAAGTGGTTAGAGTGGGCCATACGTCTGTCCAGTATGAAACAATGGTAGGCAAGACCCCAGTATATAACAGAGCATACCAATGGCCTGACCACATCTCCAGGAGGTCAATTCATGACCCACACCTGCTTCAACAATGTGGGGAGGAGTCCTGTAGCAATTGTTGACTATTTTGTAGGTAGTACATTTATGCTGTGCTTCCCCTTGACCCTTAGTCATATGTTTTCAACACTGATGGCCAAACATCTTTGGGATAGTCAACTTCAAGTCACCTTTGCAATTTACCTTTAGGAGCTGTGTGTGTGTGTCATGTTGGAGTACATTTCCATATGTCATACAGTCCAGGTACTGCATCTTTTTGATTACCCCCAGCGTAACACATGTTCATATATGGGTCTTGTGGGTGGGCACTACAGAGGGGATATCATGGCATTGTCTAGGCAGTGTTTTTAACTGCTACCACTTTCCCACTTCTAGGTAGTAATCTTGTACTGTGTTACCAAAGTCAAGGAGTTTAGTTTCAGTGAACAGATGTTGGATTGTCTGTACTCCGGACTGCCAGAATATTGGTTGACTACCTATTTTACATGTTGCGTTTTGCCAGATTGGGGAGTGTTTATGGAACTCAGGATGTATTTTCCATTGTCTCTATATGTACATGAAGGCAATAATCAAAGATTTAGTGAGAGGATATATTTTTCCTAACTGGTGTATGTTGCTTAAATGGATATTGAATGATCTGCACTGAGTAGTCAGGTTCTCCAAATCCAAGTTAGCGCAGTATAGAGAGCAGCCCATTTCATCTGCACTGGATATGTTGGATGGGGTAGGCACATGGCTGAATGGTAGTTTTCTATATTTGGGAGATTCAGACCTCTAGCTGAAGCGTGGATGTACATTTTGGAGTACCATACTTCCATACTTGTTGTCTATCTTAGTTCTAAACAAAGTTTTATATCTTAATCTATTGCTTGCAAAATATGTCTGGAGACCAAGATAGGGAGCATTTGTAGCATATAGATAAACCATGGAGTGGTCACCATTTTGATGACCTGCTTTTACCCCCAAAACTATAGTTATAAAGCATCCCAACACTTAAACTCTATGGACATTTGTTGTTCAACGATATTCCAAGATAATTCAAATTTTTAGTCATCAATTAGAAATTATGTCCTTCTAGAATTATTTTGTTAGTTATGCATGCCATTGAGGGTACATCACATTTTATCCAATTAATTTTGTAACCCAAAGAAACAAAATATCAATAAATGTCACAAATGCACATATAGAATTAAGCGGCTCAGTAATAGTGAGCATAATATTGTTCTCACTGAGCAGAGATTTCATTTCTCAGATGGGAATTGTGAGCTCCTGGTTAACTGATGTGTGTCTTATCACAACGGCTAATGGCTTGAAGGCCAAAAGAAAGTGCAAGGGTCAGAAGAAGAACCTTGCCTACACCTAACAGGATAAGGAATTGGATTGATATAAAACCTCAATAAGTGATTTGGGCCATGGGGTGGATGCAAAGCTACTTCACTTTGTAGATAAAAGAACATCCCAAACTGAATCTCTCAAGATTACAAAACGGGTAACAGTACTCCTCCCCAATGAAAGCTGTTTCCTCATTGTGGGTTAGGGCCACTGTATATTCATGGCAGTCTCTGGAAGACCATAGCCTATGGGAGATTTTCCACAGATGGTGCCATGCAGATCCACCAAGGCAAATTCCACCTTGGACTTATGAATCAAGATGGTGGCTTCTAACATAGGTATCGGCCAAGATTTTACTTTGCTCAAGAAGGCATGTAAGGAGCCCTTCTGCTCAGTTTCAGACAGGACTTTGTACAGTAGGTCAGCTATTTAGGAACCTCCAATTTTATAAAAGCTGTTCCCCCAAGGGGCTTTTTTATTTTGAAGTTCTGATATGGCCTCTTCGATTTCCTGAAGTGAGATTTCATCCCGCTCAGGTTCCTGACCCACATCCGATAATCTTTGAAGTGGATATTTAAAAGAAATCCCCTTCAGCTACCAGTGTTTCTATATTTGTTGGAATCACATCATATAAAATTCTGGTGTCATCTTGGAGTGCATAAATCATCATTTTAGTTTCCCTTTCTTTCAGTTGGATTGCCAACAGGTGGCTCATCTTTTCACCCCATTCGTAGTCTCTGCAATAGAATTTGTGTAGTGTGTACTCAGCTTTAGGTACAAGAAGGAAGTGAGAGCAAGTTTCTCCTTTCCCAAAAGGCCCAAGGTGTGTGCATTTGGAGTAGTATCACTTTGTCTCAAAAGGGTACTAAACAATAAATCTGTTATGTTCTTTGGCTTCTCCTTTCTTCTCTGATTATTAGTTCCTGAAAAGTGTCTTTTCTTGCTGCTCATAGTATCTGCGCTGGAGTCAAAACTCATCTATATTGCTGAAATAGGTTTATAAGTGGGTTTGAGGCTGTATTTTCTACTTCAGCAATTTAGATTTAGAAATATTCATCCTCCATGACTTCAATGTGCGACATATCCTATCCGCATCCAGGGTCAGCATAACTGGTGCATGGTCAAAAATGCTGCCTTTCCTGAAATTATCTTTGGGAAAATTGTGCCTGGTGTCAGGAAGTAGTCTATCCCTGAACTGAAGCCATGGGCACATGCCAGTAAAGTATATTCTTGGTAACTGAGATGCAACAAGAATTATATGTCTAAAATGGCAGGATCAGACACCAAGGCCCATATTTATACTTTTTTAGCGCCGCATTTGCGCCGTTTTTTGACGCAAAGCGGCACAAGCTTACAAAATACAATTGTATTTTGCAAGTTTGTGCCGTTTTAGCATCAAAAAATTACGCAAATGCGGCGCTAAGAAAGTATAAATATGGGCCCAAATGTGACAGAATAGATCTATCTGAAAAATATTGGATTTTGTAAAAGGGTGTACATGTAAAGTTGGATTTGCAAGTTGAACCAATGATGACTATCTTGCTCTGCAGTTTCCTTTTGGCAATATATAACAGCCTCACATCTCCTACTATGCTTTCAAATGTTTCATCTGAATTTCTGTATAGAATCAACCCTCTGGGATTTGTATATGCCTGAATGCTGCATTTGATATTCTTATAGTTTATCATAATTTCTGCCTATGACCTGTCCCACCCAAACACATCTTAGTTTGTCTGTTTCTGCCTGACACACAAGAGTGCAATGTCCACTTTTTCATAGCCAATTTTGGAAAACCATCTCTCATTTGCATTCATTGAAATGATGCTGAGAGGAACTGGCTTGTGTGTAGTTTATGGGAGCCTGTGGTTAGCACTCATAATTTAAGACTATCTACTCACCTATGAAACAGTGTAGTTCAGACCTGTGTGTATCAGAACTACAGTAGCACTGTGGTTATACCACTGAATGAATGTAAATAAGGTGGACTTTATAGAAAGAAAGAGTCTCAGAGTAGATCTTTAATAATCTTTTCAGGTGAGCTAGACTTCTACTGTGGGTTTGCCAGGGGGCACCAGCTTTGTAGCACATCATGAACTGTGGAGAGAACCATCTGACCATAGGATATTGTGATCATACCATAGGCACAGCTGGCACAAGGTGCAATGGGTTGCAACATGATAGTGCTCCTACAGAGGACAGCCATTCTGTGTGTGCATGGGCACTAGCCACATGAAGCAGTTATACACAATGGTGCTTACCTATCTGCAACCAAAAGAGGAGGCGGGTAGTCAGAATAGAGAGAGTACCTTTGGAGTCAAGCAGTTTTGCCAGTAAGAGGGGAGAGAGGGACTAAAGCAATTGTGTAAGTAGTAGGTCAAAACCACCCCTCTGCTTGGGGGAAATTCAAGTGTGGTACAACATCATATAGCTATGTTGGGGCTGACATTACATTATGAGTACATATGATTTGACTCTCTGTGCCTTGTTATTACATCCCTTCTACTGCAGAGGTCTTCTGCAATGATCTAGATTTAATTCTGCCTTCTTTGTCAGAAGGACGTCCAGTAATGCCCGGGATATTGCTGGGCAAGAGAAGGCTTTCTTTGTCTGTCATCTGCAGATGTGGACATCATGGGCTGCTAAACCTCCAAGTCTGAGGAGTCTACTGAGTCCAAGAACTGGTCTAGTTCATCTGGGTCTAAAAATTCCCTCATTTTATCGTCTACTCTAACAATAGGATGAGTAGGCCATGCTTAAGAGCTTTTGGTCACAGGCCCAGTCTTAATGCCAGGAATGTTTTCCACTCTTGAGGTTAGCATCAAAAGAGAAGTCTGCTAAGATGTATTTCTTATGACTCTTGCAAGTGTATGAATCTTGTTTTTGGCTACCTGGATGACCTGTCGGGTTTGATGGTGTCTGAAAATGTATTTATTTATGGGGTGTGATGGGTTGGATTTTTCAACTCAGCAAGGCCCAGTCAAATTAGCTTGTTGAAATTCAAGGAGCGCTGAGAACTCCACGCCCAGAAGCTCAGGTAGAAAGGTCATCAGGTAGCCCTCTGTGTCTCTTTTCAAGACGTCCGTAAAGCCATGGAAGTATGCTCTCCAAGCTCTGTCTTCTAAAGCAATGAGTTCTTAGTGCTGTTGGCCAACATCTTGATCCTAGTCATGTATATTGTCCAACATGAACCCCGAACTCTCCACCCACTTTGTTCTCCAGCAGGGCTTGAAAGTCTGCAATGTTCACTCTTGTGGAGTGGATGTCTTTGGATCTTTCATATCCCAGTGTGAACTCCAGGTTAGACACAGTTGAGCTTACTTTTATGATTTCAGTATGGCTTCTGAATTGCTGTCAGAAGATTTATGGTTTTCCAAAGGGGAGAGGGGTCGACTTCCCTCTGCCTGCTTCTTTTATGAACTATAACTGTAATTGTAATTTATAAAAGTCAACTGGACCGAATAATACCATCAGTCATAGGAAGTGCAACAAATAATGGTGCCAGGTCAGTAAAAGGTCAGCAGCATGGCCAGTCAGTCAGCATAGAACTTTCAAACAGAAGCAGGTAAACATAGAGTGGTGCACTGACATACAGGAGCAGTGGGGCAGTGTCCATGATTGATGGTTAGATAAGTGTAGGAAATCATATTGTTATTAAAACAATGTTGTTGTATTTTGGTTGGCTTTGTTTGCCACTGACTCTACAGGCAATTACACTGGTCTGTGAGTGTAACAGGGCAGGATGCAGCAATGTAGATTACTGCTCTTCTTCAGTCTCCTCAAGGAATAAAGAGGAATAATAAGTGTTTTGTCACAGTGGTCATTACCACAACTTAAAAGGAATGTGGCCCCAGGAATCTGGTGTGTTTTGTGTGCAGTGTTTTGACACTAGGTGGTAAACCTCTGTGTTTTGTAGTGTCAGATGCTGATGAAATAAAGCAGAAATGCCCCAGGAATTGGCATTTCAATGTCTGTGGCATGAGCTCCTAGTATTTGAGCTTTAGTTTATGGTGTGGACATTGTGGTGGTGGAGGACGGCCATAGGAGGAGCAGCATCATTCACCACACAGGCAGATGCAGACATCTGTGGATATTTCAGGCCTAGATGTAATGGCCCAAATTGTCATCCCTCCTTGGACCCCTCAGCAAATCAGGAAAGCTCAGGCTTGTTTTCACTTGCCTTCACAGGTCCTATTTGTGTAACATCTGGTGCAGAGGAAGATCATTTTATTCTGCATGTCCCTTCCCCTTACTGCTGTTGGGCTGGGCATTATTGGGCTGAAGTGACCTTGCTTCAGGAGTGTGTTCTTTGTGTAAGGCATAGTTGCAGGAAGCCGGACTCAGTCATGGATGTTCCAATCGTAGGTTTGTTGGTAACGGTCCAGGACCCCAGCCATTGCAGGCCATCTCTGCAGGCCTCTAGGCTGGCATTAGGTGCAGCATGTACCCTCACCCACACTTTTACTCTCCATCTCCCCAGTGGTCTCTTAGTAATCAAGACTCAGTCTCACATGTTCCGTGGTCAGGTCTCCGCATGAATTTAAGTATGTGGTCCCAGTGGGCCTCGCAGAGCTCTAGATAGAAACAGCCATGGTTCTCATGGTCAGGCTTCTCCCCACCCATCTGCTCCTTCTTAGTTAAGAAGGAGAGGTGTATGGTGCGAGTTTAATCTCTTCAAGTCATATGGCCCTGATTCCCTTTGTGAGACTTGTTCAGGTTAGCTTAGCTGAAATATAGAATTGTTTCACACAGGAAAGGGGAGGGGTCGGTTTCTGTCTGGCAACTGAACTGTGGCTGCATCAAAGGGTCTGACAGCATACCACTCCAGGTAGGTTTGGGGAAGAGTTGAATATGTGCAGTTCCCAATGCCCAGGACGGATATTGCCAGCACAAAGGTGACTACCATCTAATGCAACCACCATCATTCACCCACCCCGGCTTACATGTGAAAACAAGATGCATACACACAGCCAGACATCATCAAAACCAATGGCTCAGAAAGGCAAGATACTAAACAGACTTTACCAGGAGGGAACTGCTAATTTCCCCAAAAGGGTACTGAAATGAGGCCTGTTTGCCAGACTAAGGCTTATGCTGTCATGACTGCCAATCTGCAGATAACCTAAAGAGAGGGAACATATATTGCAAGGAGAATTGCACTTCGGGTGCCCCTTCAAAGTCAGAGCCTAGCTCTTAATGGTAATGAATGTTCACCTTTATTGGGCTTGCATGCAAATGAAGCTCACTGGTGGAAACATACATAGGGCCAGATTTACTAAAAAGTGGTGCAGCACTGTGCTGAGCTAAACATTTCAGTGCCACGCTGCAGCACTTTAAAAACACAGGGATGCACCATATTTACTAAAATACAGCAAACCCCTGTGTTGCTCCATGTGCCGGTGCTAACTTTAGCTGCCAGGGCCAACACAGGCATCCTTGCACCATAGTGCAAGGGTGTCTGCATTGAGGGGATTGATTGTTTATTTGTAGGAAAGTGTCCCTTCCAGCACATAAACAATCCGCAATGGTGATTTGGCACTTCTATGTGTGCTGCATAGTGTAGAACACATGGAAGTACCAAAACGTCATATTTGAATGTATATTTGTATGCAGTATGTAACACCTTTCTGCACATAAACAATCATTCATTGCCTTTTGCTCTTTCTATATGTGCTGCAGAAAGCACACAGGGAAAAAGCAAAAGCAAGGAGGATTAAACATAATCCTCCTCGTTGCACCATGCCAACACCAACCCTGGAGTGGTGTTAGTTTTTGGCACTGCCTCAGATTCACGCCTTTTTCTAAATCTGGGGAAGCGCCAAAATCAATAGGTGCTGTGGTGGATCGCACACAGCAACACCATTGCACGCGTCTGTGCCCCAGAAAACTCCTTAGGATGTGCCCAGTTTTACAAGGTGATGATAAACCACAAAAAGTGGCAAAGTGCCACCTTGTAAACGTGGCGCACTGCACAGCACCACCCAAGCATCACAAAAGTGATGCTCCGGTGGCACTAAGGCCTTATAAGTCTGACGTGTAGACCCCGACAGAAGATATATGAGGAATTTGGCACAGATTTCCATAATTGTGTGTATGACTTTCTCCCCAACAAGCATCATGTCATTCAAGTAGTCATTATGACTCTCCTTTTTCTGTGGAATATGAGTGGATTAAAAAGGTTTCACTTCAATAGTTGTTGAAGTTGTTAATGCAAACTCTTGAAAGATTATGTTATATAAACATTGAAAAGGCCGTACTGCATGCAGCCCTGAGAAAAATATGTCTGGGCATTTTATCAACTCTCCCAGTACTGTCGTATGTCTATTTCTCGCCTCTCTGGTGAGGTCATCATTGAGTAGGAAATTCCTTCATTAATTTATCAAAAGGTAGGATTCTAGATTGCAAATTATATCTTTCAAAAATAGATTGTGCTTATTTCATTTTGTTTTGCAGGGTGACCCTGGAGTGCCTGGGTTCAAGGGAGAAGGAGGCCCAAAAGGGGAACCTGTAAGTAATATGTGAGCAATAATCTGCATGTCTCCAATTACAAATCTCCACTTCTCCTTTAGAGTTTTGGTTAAGCAATAATCCTGTAAATATTGTTCGGCAAACTGTTTCTGATTGGTTCGATTAATAAAAGTTTAATTATAAAAAAATCTGGGCCGTTTGTGTACTTACTCTATAACAATGTGTTTTGAAGCAGTGAAATCTTTAGGAGAATTCCTGTGTGAAGCTGAGTTTTCCTTATCAAGGACCCCGTTAAAGAGCTATACCTCTGAGTCGCATCATTTTTCTTGTCTTAAAATGCATAATCTTTCTTCTTCTCTTTCTAATGATTTGAGTCATTCTTCTACACCGTAAAGGGTACAGTCCCACATTTCCACAGTCAAACATATATGTCATCATCTACAGATTGGTTTAGATGCTCATTTTCAGGATCTCCTTTCATTATAATTTGGTTGCCTCATCCTCTTTTAGTAAGGAGATCCGACCATTTCCAGTTGGAAAGCAGGTGCAACTTGATTTCTCTGCCACCCTTCTTATTTTACCTACAGTATTTTGCACTACAGGTCGATCTTTATGAATATGTTTTTCAAACATGGTTAATTAATATAAAAATATTACTTTAGGATGATGAGTATGAAACGCTGATGATTTGTTTAGAAGAAGTAAAAAAGTACAGTAGGAATTAGGAAGTTGTTATTGTTTCCCACAGGGTCCATCTGGTCTTCAGGGTCCAATAGGCCCTCAGGGAGAAGAAGGAAAAAGAGGTACTCGTGGAGACCCTGGTACTGCCGGCCCTCCTGGGCCTGTTGGAGAAAGGGTAAGACATCTTCTTCAACCTTTTGATTGTGCACATAATCTATTAATGCATTATTTGATATTTCCGGTCTATTCATCAAATACTTATTCCACTAAATGGATTCCATATTCCAGAGAGGTTTAACAGGATATATATTTGTTACTGTATTTCGTATTGTTTAGTTGATAGTTTGCTACTACAGAATGCATACTGTATATGTTCGGCCCGGACAAAATAGATTCAGAGTGATGCTGAGTAATAACAAACTCACTAGAATGGACGGATAAGTGCAAAACTACATCAACTAATTTATTTTAATGTACTCTGTGTTCATGCAGTCAAATTAAAGTGCATGCCATTGAAATACATTCAGACTTTTATCAAAACCCAAAGTCTGTGTATCAGTTTAAATGAGTTCAGTTGCCAGAACTACACAGGCATATATACCCGAATCAAGAGTTCTCAGTAGTGCTAAATGTGTAGTGGCAGCGCTCAGATACAATTTGTGCATAACATAACTTTATTGTAAACTGGCTGTGCTGCTTTGATCAAACCACCTTGGGTGAAAGTGGTTTGTAGACTATTTTTCAAATCAGTTCTAATAGCAACACAATACACATGGCAGTTTTGCGTGAGGAATGGCATGAAGAAGCGTAACATGTATTTTAACGAACATTTCATATTCTAAAATTTAATGAGCTCTCATTACCACTGCCCAAGCAGCATTATTATTTTAGCCATAATGCTGGCCTTTCTCATTTAGAACATTATTTAAAACAATGTTAAAAAGTGGAGATGGTGGATAGTCGTGTGTCTCAGCTGAACCACATTCATATTTGTTTTGTCCATTCATTTAATTAAATCTGGTGCCTTTATGTTGTTTTGCATCAATGAGTGAATATTTGTTTTTCGCCTACTTCAGCTGGTTACGGTGCTAGATGTCCGCTTCAGTATACAGTCTTTAATGGAACCAAATGTCATAACTACCACTGGCTTATTTTCTCACGTACATGATGATTTTGTCATTAGGGAGCCCCTGGAAACCGTGGATTCCCAGGATCCGATGGACTCCCAGGGCCAAAGGTAATACAATTTTCATGGCAGTTACATTAACATCCAAAAATCTGAAATGTGACACAACACCAATTTCACTGTCTTACGGAACCATGAACAACCTTAAACTGAAGTTTCGTAGTTGCAAGTAGATTGTGTTAGCAAGTATATAACCTTCCAGTGTTTGTTATTTTAGGGACAATTTCTAAGGGAAATCTGAGTATGACTTTTTTCCAGGGTAACTTTGTAGAATGTTCTTAAGGTTTTTGAGTGATTTTGAAATGCACAAATTTCATAAAATCACACTGCAGTATTTTCAGAGTCTGGGCCCAGGATTGCAATAGGCAGGGCAGGTTTTAGGGTGTTGGACCGGTGTAGCTGTTCCTGGCGCTGACCGCAGGTGGGTGGGTGCTGTGTTTAAAAGTAACTTGTGTTAGAAACAGGTGCTGCGGAGATCGAAAGAGTTTTGCCTAGTGGCATTTTTGACTCATCATTAAGTAGTGAGGAAGGAAAATGTGCCTGCTGCAAAGTACTTGTACCATGCAGAACACAGAACTGAACTGTTAGTGAACTATGAGTAGCGCTATAAAAAATGAAATGCTTGTGAGAGTGGGGCAATGGGAAGGGAACGGGCACTGCTGGGGTGTGGTAGTGTGGCAATTTGCGGAGAAGGAGGCCAATTGGGGAGGGGGGAGACTGTTACAGTTTGCACCACAGCGCTAAAGATGGCCCTGCTGTGGGACACCTGGTTGTAGAAAATTCATTACTTAATTTGTTAGGCTAACGATAAACATCCAGAATCTTTAAAGAGCAATAAGCCAGCATTTTAATTTTAATACAGTGACATTCCCTCTTTGTACACTCGGCCTTACTACTTCAATTCTCCTCCATTTCTGATTGTTCTGTCATTCTCTTAGGGTGCTCAAGGTGAACGCGGTCTGGCAGGAGCTTCTGGCCCGAAAGGGAGTCAAGGGGATCCTGGGCGCCTCGGTGAACCTGGCCTTCCAGGTGCAAGGGTAAGAACATGTTTTCAAAATTTTATTGTAGGAGGATCAGGTCGTTTTTAAACGCTCTCTTTCCACAGTACAGTAGGTGACAGACACAATGTACACCCAATGTCTGTGTTCCAAAGAAATTGATCCAAATATTGTTTTTACTCTTCTTTGAATATGATTAGGAGAGAACAGTAAGCGGTGTCAGCAGGCTTTCTTCTCTTTATAGCTTTATGAGACGCGGTGATGATTTCAACAAGGATTTTTTTTCTTTGCCTTTCTAATTCTAAATGCATGCTATTTTAAGTGGGGAGAACATGCACTGTTAGCAGTACAGCTGAAATGGTATTATTGTTAGCCCTAAAAGATTAAGGCCCTGATTTTAAGTGGGCAGCAAAATTTTTAAAAGTACAATGCTATGGCGGAAATCTAGGTTTTGTGGTAATTTTATTCTCTCTCCTCCGCCCTGCCCTTCAGCCCATTCCCCTCTCCACAATTATCACCAAGTAAGTTTCAAGATGTCAAACTTGGCAAAATATACCAGGGAAAATACCTGTTAAATGCATGTCCCATTTTCTGAATTTCCAAAAGCAAACTTGGGTGAGGTATTTGCTATACCTAGTAAATACCTCACCCCACAATGTCTTTATTTACTTGGTGCAGTATGCTGGTACATCTGGGTGATAAGGGCATGGTTTCCAATATGAGAAGACATGGGCACTTAATAATGCAGTGTAGGGTGGCATCAATGTACAATTTTTAGTCCACAGCCTCACATTATTTCATGCATAATGGTTTGTTACTCTTGGCAAACAGAGTTAAGATGACTAAGGGCCTGATTTAGATCTGGGCAGAGGGGAATACTCCGTCACAAATGACACGGATATTCCATCCAACGTATTATGATCCCATTATATCCTATGGGGATCGTAATATGGTGGACGGGATATCCGTCACATTTGTGATGGAGTATTCCCTCTGCCCAGATCTAAATCAGGCCCTAAATCATCTAAGTTATGCTATACATATATCTGCCCTGAATTTGTAATGTCATTCAGATCAATTATGTTGAGGACTGCGGGTGTGCCTATATATAATAGCAAATAGAACAAGGCACTACAAAATTACGTCAGCTCCCTGCTACTATATTGTTGCTAAATAGTAGAAAATATATAGATTTCAATGTGTCACTAAAACCTTAGACAGAGAGAGAGAGCAAAAGAGAGATAGAGAAGAGAGATTGAGATGCCAGAGAGAGAGAAAGAGATAGAAAGAGAACACAAGATTTGTGAGCGAGAACGGAAGAGTAAGGGTGCTAAGGACAGAGTGAAAGAGATAGTCACTGAGCTGTTCCCAAACATCAGTAGAGATCTGTGTGAGAAGAGTGTGCTGCCCGATAGATACAGTCATGTGTACAAGTGCAATCTTAACAAGTTTATGTATGCCTTTTATAGGGTCTCACAGGAAATCCTGGTGTTCAAGGCGCTGAAGGAAAGCCGGGACCACTGGTAAGTTTTGCTATTGTTCATGCTAGACATACAGGTTGTGTCTTGTTTTATACTTGTAGTTGTTTTGATATATGGTAATACCAGGATATGATAATTAATTTCCCACATAACAATAAGAAGAGACATTGAAGCATAGAATAGAACAGGATAATTGATTACACATGCTGTTGTGTTTCTTTTGTAGCCTATATTTACTATGATTGCTCTAACATTTGAGACTCTAACTTGTCTATTGCATTTTTCTTACTTTTTACTGCTATTGCGCCCCAGCCACTTCCTCTATAACCTCCACATTAAACAAGTGTCCGCTTTGCTGCTTTTATCTTAATATCTCTGCTGAGCATCATCCAAGCCTGTATGTAGGGGACACCATTTTCAGATGTATTACTTCTTATAAATGGAATCCTTCTGTTATTACATTTTGAATATACACATTCTGGACACATATAATTGGCAACTTCATCATCAAAGCAAGAGGCATGCAAAGAAAATTCTCCCCTTCACAACTCTTTCACATTTGACATTGATCCCAATTGTGTGCATTGGACAACTTATCACTTGATTTTAAAGTGCATAGAATACATTTTCCTTTATTTGACCACCCAGGTATTTATATTTATTAACTGCTGGGACAAAAGCTGCAATTTTATACTGATATAATATATATATTGTGCCTGAGCAACTTAGTACATTCTATCACTTGCATGTTTTTTTCAGTTAAATAATACTGCAATATGTGTGGTCATTTATAGCAAAAAAGACAATTTTGAATATGGCTAGGCCAACATATTCCTAGTGTGGGTATATTTACTTTTTAATACATAACTACACAGACAAAGAAAACTGTTATCCTGTTATCCTGATTCTTCATGAGAAATCAGATGATATCATTCTTTAAAAAAATCACATGTAATCGCTGCACAGTTTTTTCATGCACACTAATTGGACACTGAAATTACTGCTTTATTTAGTGTACTAGAAATAACATGAGGGACATAAATCATCTAAATGCCTTGCCATTAAAATGTATGAACTTGCATTTTTGCAGGGAGCTGCAGGAGAAGATGGCCGACCTGGCCCACCTGGTCCAATAGGAATCCGAGGACAACCTGGGACTATGGGGCCTCCTGGTCCTAAAGGCAACAGTGTAAGAATACAGTCATGTGAATGTGTTCAGTTTCTATTGTCATCATACAATTTGACATTCATTGGTGGACATAACTCCAATGATTCTTTTTATAGGGAGATCCAGGAAAGGCAGGTGAACTAGGGAACAATGGCTCTCCAGGGCAAAGAGTAAGTATCACACTCATACAATGTTTATGTAATATCCATTGTTAATCAAAAGATTGGTTTAAACTGTCTTTAATTTGGCGTAGGGGTCTCCTGGCAAGGATGGAGAAGTTGGTCCTTCGGGTCCTGTTGGCCCATCGGTAAGTTACCATTGGAACAAATATACTAAAGTTAATAAATACTGTCTATGTCACAACAAAATATATTGATAATGCAATGAGGGATTGTTTATCAATTTAACCATGGTTTCTATAACTATTCATGCACATTACATGCATCCAGTTAATTTGCTTAATGGTGATTTGTGTGGTGCCACACTTGCAATTACCCTCCCTTAATAGATTTATGTGGGCAGACTTAGGTCTGTGACTTTGAGTTTACTGATTAAGGGGGTCAAAGAGTTGTTCAACTGTTTGTTGGCCCAAATGAGTGATGTTGTTTTGAATGTTAAGTAATTTCCCAGTGGTTGTGGTCTGCAATGGGGTGGGCCTTACAGCCAGCTGATCATGTCTGTGTGGAGGTGGTGTTTTCCGTAAGTTGTCACTGGGGTTTGTCTTAGGACCTTCCACCAAACCTGATTCAGCTTTGATAGCCATACTTTTCAAGTGACTTTTGAGTGAGGCAACCGCCTTTGCACAGCTGAAGGTTTCCTTGATGTAAGACTGTGATATTGCATTTTCGGCCTCCTCCCATCCCAGCAGAGCTTGCACATGCCCTGTCATACTATTATGAACTAACAAGCAAAGGAGTGAAGAGTCAAGGAGGAAAGGTTATTTTTCAAATTTTAGTATTTAAAAAAAAATGTTTTTTACACATAATGGATCTTTGAGCCGGACTGAGCACAGTATAAGCCTTTAGCCCTCTGACACATAGGGCAACATTCTAATATTAATTAAACCACTTAAAATCACAGTGTGTCAGTTATTTGTTAAATAATCTGCTCTATACTACTGTGATAACTTGAGTGACAATACCCTTTCCTCTGTGAAGGCATGGTGTGCAGCTATATTTGAGATTGGTCATTCATCAAGCTTAAAACTGTTTGTACACCATTGTATCTGTACTCCACAGATCTTCACTACAAAGACTTAAAATCCTGTTTTTATGACTTACTTTTTCACTGTAAATCTGCATGGTTCTATGTATAGCACTCTGCGTTCTACATCAAGAACCCAGGTAAATATATAAATAAATAAATAGATATGTTTGTATACAGATCACAGTCATGCCCATAGATTATTTGACCTATCACAAATGGACATGTCCGCCTATTTGTAGTTTCACAGTCTAACCAAGAACACATTACTGAGATTTTCAAAGGCATGAGAAACATCACTCCAATGCATTCCTCATTTCACATCTTGAAAGTCTCTTTTTTGCACTGATAGGAAAACATCCATCAAAGCAGCCCCACACAAGTAACTTCATTTCATGTTTGTATATTTCATCGTAGTTTCACAGTGTAAGTCAAAGTAATCGTATCCGGTAAATTAGAGTTTGGTGGAGTGGGAGAATCACTGTATGTTGGTGGGTCTCCTCTTGCACAAAACCTGTAGACAATCGCACCACATTTAGAAGTAGGTTCACCACCTGATTTCAGATGACAGGGCCTAGGCGGGTTCTGCCATTAGAAACCATTAGCTGGCAACCCATTCACCACAGGGCTGTCAGATGATAAACACTGAAATGCCCTGTCTAGGACAGGGCCTCCAAAGTTCATCTTCAAACCTGAGACTGCGTGACATTGCAGCCCACTCTGCAATGATTTGTGCTCAAAGTGCTCCTGCTATGTCACCTGGAGCAGTTTTGATGGAAATGCCCACCATATTAGTAGCAACGTCAGTCATGGTGAGCGCACTACCATGGGCCTGAGGGAGATTGAGCCAAAACCTAAATAATACCCTACCTCCGAATCTAATAGATGTTTTAGTCATCTGACCACTCTGTCCAACAGTCAATACCCATTTGAAATGCAGCAATGAGGGAGTCCTAAATGTAACTGCATATGTTGTAGTTGAGCTAAAAAAAGTTATTGCTTTCAAAGTAGTATGTTAACTTGATTTTCCATTAGGCATACACAGAAATAATCAGTTTCCTCTCTTTGTGTGCCCATCAAAGACTAAGATGGAAGACTAAGATACATTGCATAGTATTGAGTCATATCGTTGAATAGATGAAATAGTCTAGTCTTAAGCATTGCAGAACTGTACATTGCTGGCAATAACAAGTTAAAAGGGAAATGCCTAAGAATATTAGATGTGCACACTTCATGCCAAACATAATCCAACAATTTGACAATGTGTAGTCTGCTTTACCTCAGTGCTTGTATAATCATAGCAAGTCTAGAAAACTACATCATTTTGGGAAAAAGTACCTTTCACACAGCTGTGGTAATAGCTTTTTAAAATATAAACCACTTCCACACTTTTTATTGACAAATGGATATAAAAGGAAGTCACAAGATTTTTATTTACCTGTAAAAGAGGATAAAACAAAGCAATTGTGTACTTGTACCTATTGAGCCTATGCAAGCATTGCATGTGTTCACACTCTTGTTTATTCTTGATGTCTGTGTCTTTCATTTATCACTCTAGGGTACAGCAGGTGAAAGAGGAGAGCAAGGGCCCCCAGGTCCAACAGGATTTCAGGTACGTGCAGATCGTTTGTTTCCCTTTCTTTAAGAAAAAGTACTTGTTCTTTTTCTACAAGATTGATTATGAATATACAACACAACCATTGTGCGTTGGCAACATTTTTGTGGTGTGCCCCATTATGGTGACATTTCACATTATATAGCAGGGACGTGTATGTAGCAGGAACATAAAATACATGATGTGATTAATAAGTGAAATAGTATACAAAATAAGTGGTCTCTAAGGTTGAATTGTTAAACTTAGAGAGTAGATTCCTGGGCTTTCCAAGTCCTTCCTCAATTCCAAGGAATGTGGGAAGGTTTCTGTAACTGCTTTCATGTGGAAGAGGCAGAGTTTGAGAGGAGCCTAGAGGCTACATGTAGTATATGATGAATGAAAGTAAGCAGATAAAAATGACAAGAACCTCAAGGAGGTGAAGGTCTCTTGATTGCTGAAAATAGGGATACAGGGGGGTCTGATAGTATGCCCGCGGGGGCCTTTTGATTGAAGTGTCTCCTAAATGGGTCTCTGAGAGAGTCTGTAATTTGAAAGCAGCCAGAGGGTGTGGTTTTTGGGGAAACAGTTTATGAAAAAGAATGTCTATGAGAGGGTAATTCTGAGAAACAGAGTGGGAAATCAAGTCTATACAAATGTGAATCTCTATCAAGGGTTTTAAGAAAAACTTGGTCTATGAGTGATGCAGTTGCTAAGAATGAATGCACCAGTAAGTGAGGGTACCTAGCAAAGTTTATATGGGACTGAGTCAGACTGGAAAACAGATGGTCTATGAAGAGATGGCTTAAATTAATTTGGTGACCACAGACCGCATGTTTGAGGGGGCTGTTCAAAAGAGGGGAGGTCAAGGAGAGAAAATGACCTTACATCAGGATTTTTGAATGCCATGGAATTAATGAATTATAGATGAATAGCTGCCCATGACATAATATTCCTCTCTATCCAGTTTGGAATCTAAAGGATGAATGATGTTCCTATAGCAGGATAAGTTCATGGCGAGAGCCAGCCAGGATAAATCCACTCATAGTTAAGCAATCACTGTATGTTATAAGTTAAAATGTAATATTCATGTGTGTTAGGAAGGGACATCTTCAGTGTAGCTCTGGAGAGCCTGTTTCCTTGCCCTATGTTTATCTCCTACCCCATGTCCAAGTAGAATCTTGGTGGGTTGGGGTAGCTCTTGTCTCTAATTACCTAAGACTTTCTCTGGTGGGATAACCCCCCACCCTCTTTCTGTTGGGTGGTGGTCAGTCCCACCCCTAAGGTGAGATGCCTGATGTGGACACAACATTTAGAAATCTGCCTTCTTAATGTTGGGAGAATTAGGAACTACGGGACAGGGTTATGCCTACTTCCCACAGGACGTGGTCATTTAGGGGGTGTAGTGACCCCAGACGTATGTAGCACATTGGCTACTACCCTTCCCTCCCCCAAACACCCCTAAATGTAGTATTTCAGGGAGCCCCCAGCACCAGGAAATCGAATTCCAGCCGACCGAAGAAGAAGGACACAAAGAGCCACAAAAGCATAGACTGATGAAGATGCACCTGACGTGGATCCCGCCCTGCTGGCCTGTCTGCTGTTCCTGCTTATGTGCATCAACGTTGTCTCACCCTGCAAGCTGTTGCACGTACAAAAGACTTAAAGGACTGCCTAACTTCAGCATAGACCCAGGAACTCCCGTGGAGTAGCAGAGCTGCTTCCCTGCATCTTGCTGGCAACCCAAGAGACCTGAGAGGACTCCAGACCACAAAATCCAGACACTGGAAAACACCACTGCATCCGCGCTGCCTAGCCTGAGCTGAAGGGGGCCAACTGTGCCAACATGGTCCCCCGGCCCTCCAGAGAAAAAGCTCACTTTGCACTTGCCCACTGTAGACTCAACAACAAGGGCGCCAGCTTCTGTTCACAGGCCGCCTCAGCTGCTAGTGATCCAGATTGAAAAAACCCAATCCCTCAAGACACCTTTGCACCTGCTGACCCTGGCCCATGAAGAAGACCTAAGGTGTCCACAAGTCCCCAAGAATCTCAAGATGTGAACACATTTGTTGGTTCACTTCGACTGGACTCCCAGTCTAAACATGCAGCCTCTTTTCAACCGGACCAATCCCCTTTGACTAACATTTGGTACCCAACGATGTACTGCACCTCTGCACCTAGCCACCCCAGTGCTGCCCAGTGTGACCTATTGCTGTGAGCCTTGGACCTTGCCACCATACTCACCTTAAGTCCAGGAGATTGGTCTCATAAGTTGCTATACTATAACTGTATATTTGTTTTTCCTCCATAGGATAACATTGCCACATCTGAAAAATTCACTGTGTTGACTTTTGAAACCTGAAAGTATTTTTCTTGCAAAATGTAATTACCTGATTGTATTGATTCTGGTGCCTTAATGTATATAAAGATACTTGTCATTTTTGCAAATCGGTGTGGAACCCCTTATTCGGTTGTGTGATTCACTTTTTACCTATATACCTATTGTAAATGTCTAACACTCCTCTTTGATAAACCTAACCTGCTCATTAACACTGCCATCTAAAAAACATTTTGGTATTGCTAGAGCAAGGCCCTGTTCTCTGATAAGGAAACCCCCTTGTCTCTTTGCACAGTATAGATCATTTTGGTACACCATATAAAGAGCTGGCTTCCTACCCTGCTATTAAAACTGTTGACTGTGACCAGTGGGCTCTGAGATACAGGTCCTACCTCTTTTGATTCATATGAGAGTATCAGGGTGGACCAGCACCACCACTGGACCAGTGGTAACTGTGGCAAGACACCAGACACCCAAATACAGACCCCTGACACCACCAGAGCTGTTTTCTTGCCAAGGAAGGATGAGCATTTCCGTTGCTTTGGGTGGTAAGACAGTGGGTGGAACAGGGACATTTGACTTCCAATCAGCTGCTGAACCCTAACACTACAATACAAGTATTGGTACCATTGCTGAAGAATTGTGGTGAAACCACATGCAACATAGGCCCTCATTATGATATTGGCAGTAAAAACCGCCTACCGCCAAGTTGACGGCTGCCAAAAGACCGCTGTATCATGACCACAGCCGGATGGCCGCCAGAAGGATGGCGGAAATCAGGCTGTGGCCATGCCGGCGGATGGCGGAAAGGTGACACTGCTGCCAGCAGCAGTGCCACACCAGTAGACCTCTATCAGTGACAGGGAAAGGATTCCCTGTCACTGATATTGCCTACCGCCATGGTTTTAGTGGTGGTAAGGAAGCCACTAAAACCATGGTGGTAAGCGGGATCATTATCACGCAGGTGGTACAGTGATGGCTGCTGGGCTGGAGACCGATATCTCCAGCCCAGCGGCCGTTACCGCCATGGTGGTCGGTGTAGTGCATTGTCGGTTTCGTTTCAGCCAAACCGCCAATGTCATAATATGGTAGAAAGTACCGCCAGCCTGTTGGCAGTACTTTCCACCATATTACCGCAGACTGCTAGGGTCATGATGAGGGCCATAGTCCGTTAAATGCAATGTTAACTACATTTTTATGGTGATTATTGTCTAGGTGCTATATTACTGCTTTGGGTCAGAACTCTGAAGTATAGCACTGACTTGACATTGATCTTATTAGCTGGTATCATGGTGTGAACTGTATCCTGAATTCCTAACCCACCTCACCTCATTTAGTAAGCAGTGGGTTGCCTAGTCTTGCTGCTCTGAGACAGCCAAGTACTGGAGAAGGATGCTGGGTTATCCAACGTGGGGTCCGGTAGTACCGTGGCCCCAGGAAAACAGGTAAACCCTGGCTGCCTGCTGCCCCAGGAACCCAGCCATCACTATGTGCTTTTATGTAAGCAAGTCTTGAGTTTTTCAGTTAGATCTTAGTTTCTCCCTTTAATAAAATACTTTGACAACAGACACCATTATTCTTATTTTTGGGAAGCACATACTAAACCAAATTAAGCCAAAATGAAATATTACAAGGTCTTAAAACAGCGTAAAATGTTTTCAAACTTTTTTTGAAAATATGAGTTGATTTAAAGCAGTACAGCCCAATGGGGAGAGAATTAAAAAAAAACATGAGCATGGCAGTTACCACCTTGCAAGCATAATGTAAAGCTCAAAATCATTGATAAAATAAGGTCACTGTTGTGGAAATCTCTGTCTGGGATGCAGTTATCTTGAATATATTTTGGGGCAGACTATTGGAACACCAGTATGTTAAGTTACTCAAGAATAAAATCAACTTCTCTACAGGTATCCAGTGAAGTGATCCTTTTGAAGAATGTAGGAAGCTGGTTAGCTATGTAGTGTACCAATGTAGGGGTACACTATGCAGTTAGTCCATTCAACACTTAATGGCTTGAAGGGCTTAAATTAATAATCTTAAATGCTCTTTTTGTGGTAGTGTGAGCGAGAAGGTTAGGCTTATCAGACGATAGTGTCAAGCATTTGTTGAACACACAGAATCTATAAACGAGACACACACTCAAGGATTAACTCGAGACCAATTCAGAAAAATAACAGATTTTTATATTAATTTAGACACCATGACCTTTGAGATCAGGTAAGTACTTTATAAATTAGTGACTTTTGAAGCTACATTAAATACAGCTGTCAGATTTGAGGCATGAGCCTCAAATGCAATTATGTTATCCTATTGGGAAACATTCAATGCATAGGGTCATTTGCAAATGACTAACATGATTGTACTTCTGTACTTAAAGTGAGTAGGAGCCGAGGTCCAAGAATGCACCAATAGTTGGTTTTACCTGCCCTGGTGTGCCGAGGTGCTTCTGGAACCCTTAAACACGACACATTGAAGTCGATCGGAAAAGTACCTGTAGGATAAAAGGCTGCAAGTGGGTCCTGGAGGACCAGTCCGGCAGAACACAAAGGGTGGCTCGGCTCTTGAGGGTCTCATTTTCAATGGACTAGGGCTGGGGGCTCAGGTACATAGATGTTTTGTCCATTGGGTCGGCAAGTTTGAGGCTCTCATGGTTCTTAAGGTACTTGCAGAAGAGGGGAAAGAAACACAGCAAGACAACTTTGATTGTGGAGCTGACCTCTCTTAATGTCCTACATCATCCAGGTAAGTTTTGGCAATGGTGGTGTTTGAGCTGAACACAAGCAAGCCTTGATGCTTGCAGTTGGTGGTTATACCCTAGTTTTTGGTGTTGGGAGACTCAGAGTGGGCTCAGCATCTCAATGCCTGGATGGGTTGAGAGGGCTACACTACTGGACACTTTGAATGCTATTCCTTGTGAGTTGCTCCCTCAGTGGACCTGATGGTCAGCAAGGCTTGGAAACGGGCAATCGGGGTTGGTGCCTGCTGGCGCTGGGAAGTAGCTCTTCCACTCCAAGGGTGAGGTGCTGGCAGGTCTCTGAGGTGTTTGGAGGATGTAGAGTTGCAGGACGAGTCAGATCTTTGCAATTGTCAGGACAGAGCAGAGAGGCAGGGTTTGGAGCTAGAGTCCACAGTTATTCCACTGTTTCTGTGCTAGTCAGCTCTTCTTTGTCCTTATTCTTCATGTAGTCAGAGAAATATAAGTTCCTGATGTCCGGGGACCATCTAAATACTGAATTTAGGGTCATTATGGAAGTGTAGGGTAGTGGCCAATGGGCTATTTACTCCTGGATTGACTACACCCCCTATATGACCACTTCCTGTGGGATGTGACCATAATCCTGTGGTGGAACACATCAGGAAGCTCATCTTAAGAGTGTGGCTGGCCTATAAGTGCAACACACCTACTGCATTGCTAATTTCTCATCTATCCTCATGGCAAATGGGCATCAGGGCAAGGGGTGGCATTCTCCAGGTCTGCAGGAAGCCAGGTTTGCACATCAAAGGACGGCAGAGGCTTTGAAGCCTCCAGCCCAGATACGCTGATTTAATCAGCATCCTGCTGGAGGAGGTGATAACACCTTCCTCCGGAGCAGGCATGGTTTCTGGCCTCTGAGAGTGCGGGCTCCTGTCGGTCAGAACTTGTCTGTAGTGGCACGCTGGTCAATACCAGTCAGCCAGCACAATAGAAGACTTGTTGTTTTCAGGGGGCACCTCTGAGGTGCCCTCTGGGTGCATGTCATAATAAATCCAATAATGGCATCAATATGGGTCTATTAAGTTGAGGTTTATTAGGAAGAGGTTTTGATATAAAAAAAAACATAGGTTTTCATTGAAGCCATTATGTAGCTGCGGAACCAGTGTCCTGTGCATACCTTAAGATGGCTTTCCTGTTCACTTGTAGTATCTTGTGATCGACTAGACATCACAGGGGCATATTATCTCATGCAGATATGCCCTCACATAAAATGTAATACACCCTGCTGTAGGCGTGACTTACATATATTATATGGAGTGACTTTGCCATTGCACCGGAATAAGTGTGCCGTGTCATGTTTTCACACATGGTTTGCTCCATGTCACGCAGCCTGCAATGGCAGTTTTTATGCAAATTGAAGGGAGTCACTTAGGATGGCATAGCACATGCTGCAGCCCTTAAGGATCCTCTTTAGTATCCATGCCTTTGGTACCAGGGGTACCATTTACAATGGGCTTACAATGGTCTATACAATTAGACCATTTTACCTTGTTTTTAGAGAAAGAGCACTGGCACTGGGCCTGGTTGGCAGGGACCCAGTGCACATAATTTGAAAAACATCAGTACCAATAGCAACATTTGTGGGTGACCATGAAAAAAAGGAGCACTTTCCTACGAAAAGGAAATGTGGTATTTTTTTAGATGCCCCTGAAACATTTTACTGTAGCATTGTGCACTTTTTGCAGCTTATGGATCTTATACAAAAGTATACATGCGTGGATGTATTACTGTAGTCTAGTGATAAATGAATTGTGGTGCCTACAGTCATAAATCTCTGCCCCAGTGATCAATAAAGAAGGATGATGAAAGCAGCCACTAACTACTGAACATATCTTGGAGTTAAGTGGCAGGTGGGAGTCAAAATAAAAGCTGAAATTCTTATAAGGTTTCTAAAGCCCATGACCAAAAAGAGTGCACAAGAGCAATGGAGCTAAGACTGAAGTTTGTTTTAGCCTCAAAGATAACTAGACCAACTGTTTTTGCCCATCCACTGTTCAATTTCTTCAAATGCCATTTGTAGGCCTTCTACAATAGTATTATGTTTGGAAAAGTTAGTATAGCTTTGGGTGTCATCAGCACAGAATTGAAAGTAGACAGGTTTTGTTACAGAGATGTCCAAAAAATTGCTAAGAATATAACAAAAAGAATAGGTGAGCGTAGGGGTCCTTAAAGGATATATCAGTAACTGCTGTTTCTCAGACCATTTAGTGGTTCAAGGCAACCCTTTGGGGTCCGTGTTCTAATACAGACCTGAACAGTTCAGAACATGTTGGACAATTAATGCCACAGTGAATAACCTAACCAAAAGGGTAGAATAAACCACTGTCTTCAAAGCTGCTTCATAGAAGGCCTATAAAACCAACAAATAACTTGTCCCTCACCAAGGCACCTTCAGTCCTGTGAGACGATCTGAAGATCAACTTTTTCATCCAAGTAGATGCCCAATTGGAAGAGCACAGTATCACCACCATTTGTGCCAGAACAAGTAGTATTGAATGGGGACAAAATTGAATTAAGAAAAGCATTCTGCATTAGCCTTTTTACATAGGGACACTTCTTGACATTTGTTTTAACATTACTGGGGCATGTTCCTTTCTGAAAGAGATATTTCAGAAAAGTATTGATTGGGGAGGAAAGTAAAGGTGTAAAGTATTTCAATAACCATGCAAATTAAGGGTACAAAGGCAGATCTGCAGGCTTGGGAGTTGTCCTAATTTCTTCAAAGAACTTGGAAATGAAGAGTTCCTACCAGACAAATGTGTGATACAGTGATATGGGGGAACACATAAGAGGCAAATTAAAGGACGCTGAATGTTTGTTAGTCACTGCCATCTCCAAGCAAATATTTTACATTGTATCAATATAGAGAGTGTTATAATTTCCACAGAGACGTTTGGTTGGAAAAATCACTGGATGACTATACGTAGGGGTTAAAGCAAAAGAGAGGAGATTTTAATTCTGTTTTGTTTTTTTGCTTTCTAAGTCACATCCTACCAGACAGCACAGCTGTCTGGTGTGCTAAAGACATTTTGGGGGTATTCAGAAAGTTGACCTACAAATGCATTCTGCCTGTTACTTGCCATTGACTTTGTGGTTTGAAACTCACATTGTCTGACTTTCTATTTGCCAAGTTTATTTTGTCCAGCTTGAGTTTGTCCCTCACTTTTCCCAAATCTTGTTTTCTGTATTATTCCATGAACTCTCTTTTTGTAAACAGGCCTTTAAATACTGTTCTCCTCTTATCACTTTTGCTGGACATTCAAAGGCAGAGGTCAAATGTCAAACTCCGTTTTCCGAATGTGCTTGGTATTTAATTTGTTTTCATTGACTTCAAAGTGCGAGCAATTATAGAAAAGAGGCATGCAAATTAGTAGCCCCTTGTAGCTCGCTCCTGGCTCTCTTATGCTAGCTTAAAAGGGTGTAACATAACCCTTAAATACCACAACATGTCAAATGCAGGTGATAACATTTTATTTGAGCTAGATGGGTAAGTGAGATACTACTTTTAACAAAGAGATACTTTTGTTACTTCCAGTTACTGAATTGTAATCGTTCTAATATAGCACATTGAGCTATGAAGGACATGTGACTCTTGCACCTTGTAACCCTCACTGTTTTTTGCAACAACCATCTGTATCTTGATTTACATACTTACATGATTTATTGTCAATATATAATATGTATGTTATGCAAAGCGCTTTGACTCCCTGCACTGGGATGAGCAGCACTACAAAAGAAATGAAATAGTGGCATTTACATTGTTGTTTGCACAAATAATGGAACAGACCAACACATCTGACATTCTTACAGTGCATGCACTTCTCTTATGAACAGGGACTGAACTAAGTCAAAAGCATGCATTTCTTAAGCACATGTGAAGTGATAACAAGCTGATAGCCTTTATTCCCTCCCCTTTTCACTTGCATCTAAGTGTGAGCCTCTAGACCACCACACCCAGCCAGGATCAGACTCTAATAAAAAGAGGCCTGGAGGACCCTTAACTTTGGCCCAGCCGGAGGTGAAAATAAATACATTTAGAAAAAACCTCCATGCATGTCGCTGCTTAGAATCAATGCAGACAACAGTGCAGGTGCTGCTAGTCGTATCCTGGTAAATGAAAATTACACAACAACAAGTTCATTATGGGCAAATAAGCTTAGTCGTTCTTCTCAAACAACAATACATCATTGCAGTTCTAAGCTCCTCAAACTATCTCTTTCTTCCCTATTCTTTGAACACATGCCTCCAGGAACTTACTTTATTTTCAAACAGCAAGTGTAGTGACACCACCACAATAAGAACTCATGGAAACATTTAACTATCTAACCCAGACTAAAAGAGCACACTTACTTTACCTTCACTAGGGGATACCACACACTGCCTACACCGAAATATACATTTTGACCCTACCTCTGTGTTAAAATACAAAGTATGCTCTTGTTTACTAGAACTGTATCTTAAAACACTTCTCTCTTTATTGGTCATTCTGAAATACACCTTCCAGACTGGACATTACATTACAAACATCACGCCTTAAAATAAATTAGACTGCAAATAGTAGACAGATTTGGAATGTTTTTTAAAACATTCAGCCATACTGCACAGCAGCCACACAGCTGTACAACATGGCTTAAACAATTATAAATCCAAACAGTAGAGAGCCACATTGTACAGCTGTGTGGCTGCTGTGCTGCATGGTTAAAATCAAACAAATATTTCAACCTAAAAGCATTAACTGCATCATAGCACTTTCTAAAAAGGTTTTCACCATGCTGCACTGCAGCTTCACTGCTGTGCAACATAGCTAAAGATAACATTAACAAACCAAATAGATCTCACATTGACCAGACCTATTGGCTTTGCGAATGCTTGTGGTCGAGCAATATTAATTTGCTTCGCAAGGTCTTTTTGACATTTTGCAGGAGATTTAAATAGTGGAACGAATATTTCAGCTTCATTTGCTATGCCCATTTTGTCTCAGCTCATCAGTTAGTATGGTTAATTTTTTTCAAAACTGTGAAACACCACAGAACAGTTTGAAACTGCTCCCTAGATGGATGTGTAGAGATCCCAATGAGACAGAATATCTTCACAGGAAACAAAGGCTGCAAGCCTCATTCTGGATGAGAGTTTGGACTTAGCCATCAGAAAGCAACATTATTGACCTTTTAAAGCAGGTTTAAGTGATGTTAGGTGCCCAGTCATGAGAAAAGTTGTTATTAATTCAAAGAAACTAATGGAATAACACTGACAGCAGAGACGTTTTGATAGTTATTAGGGGAAACCTTGTGAAATGTCCTTGAAGGTATGACCTTTCAAATAGATGGGATCTGAAATACAATAAAGGTTTCCTAGGGCCTTGAGTAACATATGTATGAATTCTATGTTTTTCCTTTGAGGTCAGTAACAAATTATCCAGGTAATTTTGGATACTGATGATTGGGCATTGCTGTTTAAAAGATTTTCACTTTCGGGAAGAGATTGTAGTAACTAACACGATGCAATGGGCAGAGAATACTTAGGCCCTCATTACGACCCTGGCGGACAGTGCAATGAAGGTGGTAGGACTGCAAACAGGCCGGCGGTCATTACCTCCCCATTATGACATTGGCGGGTTGGCATATGCCAAACCGCCAATGTACTGCACCGTCCTCCACGTCGGTAATGACCGCCAAGCTGGAGACAACGGTCTCCAGCCCGGCGGCCGCCACTCATCCGACGCAGTATTATGACCCCGCATACCACCATGGATTTTGTGGGGTTTTGAACCACCACGAAATCCATGGCAGTAGGCATTATCAGTGCCAGGGAATTTGTTCCCTGGCACTGATTGGGGTCTCCCCCTCCCCTGAGTCTACCCCAAACACCCACGAAACCCCTACCACCACCCAAAGGTAGTAGGACCCCCTCCCCACCCCTGCCCCTGACCCCCATAGACCCCCCACACATACCCCCCACCCCCACTTCATGCATGCTCACGCCACTGACACACATACATGCGCACATTCATGCACACATGCACACATACATACACAAAACACTTGCCCTACACACATTACACTTCCCGCATACATACACGCACTCACACACCCCATCTAAACACTCACATGCACACCCCCATGCACGCACACACCACACAACACTCCTCCACCCCCTCCCCTGATGGATGATCACCTTACCTGTTTCGGTGGTCCTCTGGGAGGGAACGGGATCCATGGGGGCTGCTCCCTCGCCAGCACCCCATCACGAGAACACCGCCATGCCATATGATGAGACGTAATTTAGTGGGCGGTGTTCTGATGATGTGGCGGTGGCGGTGGAGCAGCCTCCACTACACTGCTGACCGCCAGTATGGCTGCTGGTGGCTCTCCTTCCAAAAAAGGGCGGAGGGTCGCCAGCAGTCATAATATGGTTGGCAGAAGACCGCCAACACTGGCAGTCTTCGGCCCGGCGGAACCTCAGCATTCTTAGGAAAAGACCGTTGAGGTTGAAATGAGGCCTTAGAGATAATTGTGACCAATTGCCCCTGGCTTTTGCCTATTTTGGCAAATGATGTGGTAGCAAAATGGAATCAAGCTAGCTACAATGATATCAGAATCTGTGCTCAGCCAAGTTTCATCAAAACAGAGTGCCCAGTCATTCAAAGTGTACTAGGTTTGCAGGAGTTTGGTCTTGTTTTACAGCATTTTTGGATCAATATGATTTGTTTTTCCAACGTTTGTTCAAATAAGAGGAGTACTGTGTGATAGAAGATAGACAATGCCTAATTCATAAAATATCCTCAAGGAGCTAATATCTAATATGTAATTATTGTGTAAAGAGAGAACTCAAATTGCCCTCTATTTGTGTGATCCATAATGTGGAATATACCAGGGCAAAAGAAAAGAATAGGGTTGCAAGCAACAATCAGTAAAACCAGCAGCCAGCAAATAGCAGGCAATTGCAGGCAACTGCTTGAAGTCCTTTGCTCTGCCGCATGCCTGGTGAAGGTGTTTAAGTATATTAGTTCACACAATGCCCAGCGGTATTCTTCTGATGGCAGGCTATGATGTTTGTATGCCTAGCCATATGTCACATGTTGGGGTGCCTGTCTCAGTTTCCCAGGCTCAGCTCGAATGGGAAGTTGAAATGCTGATTGATGTGGTGACCCTGAAGCAAGAGGCAGGGTGGTAGAAAGACAGTGGGTGCCTTGAGAGATTTCACAGTCCATTTCAATGAGAATGCAGAAGTGAAAGACTGAATCCTGACTGACTTCTGCCAGACACTTATGAGGTAGGCACATGCCTAATGCCTGTTCATTGGCATCTACACATCTGAGAGTGACATCTAGGTCAGGGTGCTGGTTCCTGTTTGAAGCAGTGTCATGGGTGCAGGAGGGAGGGTGGCAGAAAAAATTCCATTTCAGTCATAATGCAGCAGTGAAATACAACAGTTCTGAGTCAACTTTTCCATTTCAACAGAAATGTATTCTTACAGATTTTGTTAAATGTAACCATATTGCCTTTGCAGTAGATGCTGTTACCATTTGGCTAATTAGTGCCAATACACATTGTTGTTGCTATGCACCATGTCTCAACTATCACTTTGTCCCACCTTAATAGTGATACACTAACCAGCAATGCCGCACATATTCATGTAACATAGTATGTATTATAGGAAAGCCTTTGTAAATTGCAACCTAGCCTTACTTCTTTCAATAAAATGTTTTTCTCTTCAGGGGTTGCCTGGACCTCCAGGACCTCCAGGAGAGGGTGGAAAGCCTGGTGACGAGGTAAGATGCAATGTTTTCTCACACTGCGAGGTATAGTGTGAATGAACATAGAATATGATATAGAAGGTAGTGTATTAGTACAGAAGAGCTCAAGAGGGAGATAAAATATGTTTACCTGATGCCCCCTCTTGCTATTTGAATATTCAAGTAGCAATTACATAATCATTGCTATTCCTTACTTGGAGTACCTTTCATGAGCAGAGTGCAATCACAGTACATGGATATTGCAACATATGGTACCGGGACAGCTAGTGAGTATAATGTCATTCCTATTATCTGGTGATTGACCATGGAATAAGCTGCTAGTTTTGAACCAGAACCTCTCCTACACTACACACGGACATTAGATAGCTACCTTGTTTTACATTTACCATCTTAAAGGACTTAAACATGTTAATTGACATCTCAGAGTCAAACTTCTTAAATATATTTGTTGAGTGTGTGAGCTAGAGACATATGAAATGAAATAACTAACTCCATTTGCCCCTTACTCTACAGCCCTGGCTACTAGTCAGGCCTTATTGGGACATTAATTGTTGAAAGTGAACAGCATATCTGCCACTTTGCAACAGCTCTACTGGATTTACAAGGGCACTGGTCTGCTTGTGGTTGTCCAAAGTGCCAATGACACTAGTAATGCTTTAGTTTTAACTTTGTCTATAAAAAACTCCGATATTAAAAGTCTTCTAAAGTCTTCTAAAGAGAACTGATAACCATTTTACTTACTCCTTTAAAATGACCCCCTTGAGAGCAGTGAATCATTGACTTTTACTGTGTGCCTATAAGAGATATGTTACCTTAAATTGGGATGTAAGAGAACAGTCTGCAAATGTGTCACACCATTGCTAGCATTCTGCTCACCACACCCTGCTTGCATGCTTTCGATTTTTAATGATTAATGCTATTTCTGTAATATTACCTCACAGGGCGTGCCTGGTGATTCTGGAGCTGCAGGCCCTCTAGGTCCACGAGTAAGTAAAGTTCTGTAATGTATAAACCACAGCAGCAGATAAAGGGGATGTTGTTTTTAGATGATGAAGTCTTATGCCATTAACAGTGATATAGAGACCAAGGATTACTCTCAAAAGTGAGCTCACATGGTTACCTACCAACCAATGTTCACCTACATATTTTGCAATCGTTTATTCTTGCAGGTTGTGATCTTTGCTACTGTCAAAAAAATGTTGAACATAGGGCAGATATATGTATTTGAAAAAGCCAGTGAAGTCCAGAATGCAGAAATGAATTGGCATTGTGCAACAGAGTTTCTTAAAAGAATATTTGTCTAATGAATGAATTACTAATACTGAGAATAGCAGTTGGAGTGTCTAGAATTATTATCATTCACATTTTAAAATACAAAAGTAACCCATCAACCAGCCAATCAACCAGTCAAGCAATCAATCCATCAATCAATTGACTGATCAACCAGGCAGTAAATTACTCAAAATATCACTCATTATGTTAATAAATCAAGTCAAATAATACATTTGTCTGTCAGTCGGGTTAATCAAACAATCAAGCTGTATGTAATTAAGCTGTATGCAATTTCTCCGTTCAGTAACTCATGTGCTGACCTGGATTAACAAATACTCTGTGGCAAGCATAGTTGTAGATGATGCTGCTTGCTGCTCATCAAAATGATTGCTGTTGAAAGTGTTCAGACATACTGCAGAATTAGGCCATTTGATAGACATTACAGATCCTGTGCCCTAAATGATTAGCCAAACGTATTAGGGCATTTTCCCACTTGAAATAAAAAAATAGTTGTCATACCAGCAGAAGTTAAATAAGCAAGTACTCATATAAGTGGATGATAGGTCACTAGCATTGATTTCACCGACTCCCCACAGTCTTTGTGCCAGAAGCTGATTTCAGCAAAAGCATTAAGGCAGTAGGGATCTCAATTAGCAAGCTTCTGGAAGAATACCAATGTTTCTCTGACTGTGTAAATACATCTCTCAGCTCCTTCAATAAAGGTGTTTGAAGTTTCACAGCACAGCAGATTCAGTTCAAATCTAACCTAATATGCCAATGTTAAAATTGTCATCCACCACTTCCTTAGACTCTACTTCTAAGTCATTGTTTATTATTGCCATCTGTACCAGTAGACGAGCCAACTCAGCACAATAAGAAGTAACAACAAACCTAGTCAGTACTATATTATACAAGGTCCTGGTCCTGGTGATGCTTAAACCTTCTGAGAAACACTCAAAAATGGTTTAATAATGATTCTAAACTGTTTTTTTAATTTTCTTTTTTAACCAGTACAATAAAATATTGTTAATAGTACTACACCGTTATGAAATATGTGTCTGCTCTTTTTCTTACTCCTTATGTGTACACTTTAATTTTAATTAATTGACTGTAAATTAAATATTGTTATTCAGAGACTGGCACATTTGTTTGAGGAGTGAGCTATTATGATGTCTGTGCACAACCTTAAGTTAAGTTTCCCTATTCTATGTTCGCAGGGAGAGCGTGGCAACCCAGGAGAGAGAGGTGAGCCAGGTGCCTCAGGACTTCCAGGTGAAAAGGGAACGGCTGGTGGTCATGGTCCTGATGGTCCCAAGGTGAGGCATGTTAAAGCAACCTGGATTTATTTTGGGAAACACTAAAGATACATAGATGCTCTAGCCCAAATTTATATTTTGTACTAACATAAGGCCCACAGCTACAAACAACAGCATCAGCAATTATAGAAGCAGTTACCATAACTACATATTTAATCTTCAATGGCCCCTGTAATTCCGTTATCTGAAAATAAAAAAACATTTAAAGGTATAGACAATGCCACATGTTTGTATATGTGTGTTTAGAAACAGAATAACTAAAATGAATGCTGAACACCATATGAAATAATGAAATGAACGGAGGCAAATATATGCATTCACAAACAATTAATACAGGGTAAGCATCATGCAAAGCCCTGTATCCAGCAAAGGCTGGATAGATCACTTCACAAGTTGAGAGTAGTCCTACACTTTAATTTACCTGTCTTAAGCACCATGTCCTTGGAAACCCTTCTTAAAGCAAGAGCAAATAAATAACATTTGATGCTTGCAGGAAGCAGACAATTTGGTAGATCAGAGATAACTGACTACTAAAGGAAAGATGAAAGACCATATTATGAAGGGATGCAGAGCTGAATGCACGTAGTTCTGCATTTGAGGCATCTAAAGTTCATCCTTGTTATGCAGAATTTCTCTAAGAGAACAAGTCAGGGACAGAGAGGGGAAATCTCTGCTCACTCTTCCAAGTTACATGTATGAACATTAGACACTTCAAAAGCTAAAACATGCTCTCGGCTCTGTGCTAAGGTAGTGCAACTCTTCATGATAAAACCCAGACATTTTCTCAAAGTCTTATCAATTCTCTACTATTACAAGACTGAGCCTAAGCCTGAAAATAGCAGAGTTAGTCCTGAAGATAATATGTACCATGTCTATTTATGAATGTCATAGAATTGCCATGATATAATGCATCTTCACTAAACCGGTGAACAGTCCAACTTGACATTGCTATGTGAGACAGACATATCAGAGAGATACGATGCTTATGAGCCAGAACAAAGTGCTGCTGCCATAAAATGTCAAAGGTTATTTGTAATACGTCATAGTGTAGAAAATGAGCCTTCCACATTGAACATTAAGACACAAATCATATTTACTTTTTCAGGGAAGCCCAGGACCATCTGGCACGCCAGGTGACACAGGTCCTCCAGGCCTCCAAGGTATGCCAGGAGAAAGGGGCATTGCTGGGACTCCTGGTCCAAAGGGTGACAGGGTAAGTAGTTCTACTTTCATCATAATATATTGAATTTACACATACTCATATTGATCATTCATATTATTATTCTATTCACCACATTCCAGATTTCCCTGTGACATGTGTGACTGTAACCAGCACCACAATGAATATTAATGAATGACAAGTTATGGAGATCTGACCTAATTTTAACACAAACCTAATATTTGCTATATGTTTAGCTCCCATCATGTTGTTATCTGGCTATAATCATGAAGCAATTCATTTTATAATTGAATCCACAGCCTGATGTAACCTTTCTGTACTTTTTATAGGGTGTTATAGGGGAGAAAGGCTCTGAGGGTACTGCTGGAAACGATGGGGCAAGAGTAAGTATGTTCATGTATTTCTCTCCTGTTCATATTTGTGAAAATATCACAATTAGCATACAAACTACCTTTAACAATCAAGCTATTAAACTTCTATAGATTTCAATTGCTATTTTGAGGGATGCTAATAAATCTCCATGAAAAGTATATGCTACGATGACCTGCTAGACATGTCAATGTTAGTTTTAAAAATGTCTGACAATATTTTCAGCATTTCTTAAAACTACCCAACTACAAATGCACTTATGTTGTGATATCTACATTATCAGTATCAATAGAGTCAAGAAAAACTTGCCAATTAATTATTCGTACTAGTGCTTAATTGGGCAGACAAATGAGCTGATAACCTCATTCATACTAGATGCATTGACATATAAGACATTTGTGAGAGAATCAAGGTTCATGTAACATGTCTACAAATATAATACATTTCCCTTGAGTACTCTGCAAAGACAGTACCTATTACATGGTAACCCAAATGCCATCATTTAAAATAATACATGTCGAGCAAATAGGATGCCACTCTTCAAATAGGATGTAATTCTTCAAGTAAATTACAAGCTTTCTGATCAAGACCAAAGCTAAATTGAACTGGCCAGAATTTACAAAAACATTCAAAAATATATTATATGGCATTGTTAGTGTGGATATGAATATCTAAAAAAATCTTTGTAAGAATTTCAGAAAATCAAAATTGAAGACAAATTGATATGGTCACCTGAAAGAATGAAACAATACTAGAGAATTGTGTTTTAGCATGTGAAGCAAAAAAGGGATATGATTGCACTGTCAACATAAATAAGAGTGATCGATAAATAAAAGAAGGCTGCTTACAGATAGCAATGTACATTAATGTAAGAGTTAAGGATCTTAAAGTAGAAAAAAGAGAAAATTTGTTTTGTACTATGAAACAATCTCGAGCCATAGAAGTAGTTAACAATACACTATCCTTCAGCAGTCACAGGAAAAAGTACTTTAGTTATAAAGTGTTAAGATTAAGGTGTGTAAAGGCTGATACACTTGCAATTTGTATTGGTTAAAAGGCCACTTCCAAGTGCATTTTACAAACGTTCATTTTAAGCTAGTGAAGGAAAATATGTTCACCAGTAAAGGATTAGCAATAGTTGACAGACCCTGGAGCTTTCAACTACCTGACAATCTTTTCTGCTCTCCACACTCCCGTACACAAACTGGCAACATCACTCCATTAACCACACTTTGAATAACTCCACGGCTCTCAAATGCACTTCTTTTTGTGACACACCAGGCACGATATACTCTGCCATCACCCCACCACCTAACGTCATCATGAACTACCAATGCCAAGATGACAATCAAAAATGTCTTCAAAAATTTCAAGTAATACATGACATATCTTATATTCCACCTGACTCTGTCACACTCAATTCCATGCCCTCTGTACCTCAAATCCATGTGATATATCATTTTCAAAACTTACATGAATCTCCCCTGAAACTGGCAGAGGACAAATACACCAAAATGTAAAAAGTTAGCAATTGCTGTGTGTCTCATGCTTGCCATTACTTTTGAATTACCATACTAACACAGTTCATAGTACTGCATATGTTTCATCAGTTTCCTGACATTTATGTTTCTCTTTTTATTTTTGGTTAACAGGGTCTTCCAGGTCCAGTTGGTCCGCCTGGATCCGCAGGCCCATCTGGAGATAAGGTGTGAAGATTAAAAATAGTTAAAATGATGTGTAATATTACTTAAATAACATAATGTAACATTTTACCAGCAGCTGTCATGTTTTTTGGATAAAGATTTTGACTATTGCACACTTTCCTTTTTTCTTTTTAAGGGTGAGCCGGGCCCTCGTGGTGTAGCTGGTCCTGTTGGTTCTCGAGGAACACCTGTAAGTAAAGCAATTTAAGGTTGTTCAACTGGCACAGCCTTCTGCAGATTTGCTCTGAGATCATAATTATCTGTATGATGCAAATCATTCCTTGTGATGAACATTGCAATCAGCAATTGTTTGTTAGCCTATTTAAAACAAGCGGACATTCCATATCATCTCAAAGTAAAGAGATGAGCTCAGATTTTTAAATGCATTTTTAAGTCACATATTTTAGCCAGGCTACATTTGGGAACAAGGGTAATGTGGGTCACTGGTAAATAGGCTTGTCATCTAAGAGGGTGTAACTGTATCAGTCTGCTTTAAATCAGAGTGTATAATTTTGCAGATGGCTCCTTGTTGGTCCAGTTTTAATACTTCACTTGTGAATTGTGCAACTCTGTCATACCTTCTGCTTTTTTATGCCCAAGCATAAAATCTATTATTATAATGTATATTTATGATTCACAAATATTTGAGTAAGTCCCATATTGTCCTTTTCCTGATTGATTTGTGCGATAAGTAAATCAGAATAAAGTTGATCAGATACTTTGTTTGACAGACAGTTTAGAGAAGTATCTGACTTCTGCATCACATTTTAAGTTAATGGCAATTATTTTACAATAAGATATACAAATCTTGACATAAGTGGTTAATGCGTTCACTTAGAGAAAGATTTCATTCTTCAAGGGTAGATCATGTTTTTGATTTACTCTTTTGAATTATTCCTAATTTCACCTGTTTCAGTGGCTTGTTTTACCAATAAGGGAATAGGTGAAGGCACAAAGCCACTGACAGCCCAACAGGGTCATACTTTTCTCCTTGTCTTTTTATGCACAGATTACTATGTTCAGCATTTTCTTTTAAGCTTTATCTATCTGACCTTTCAGTAGATTATGTTATCCTTGGAGTGAGTTGAATAGGGAGGATTTTATCTCTTCCTTGGAATAGAGTGGTGGCTGGTGTCAATGCTGATTATAGTGCTTGCAGTGCTTTTTTGTAAAATTGCTTCTTCAGCTAATTCGGTGGAGTAGTGTCTTCACCACACCTCTTCTTATAAGAAACAAGCCGACCTTCATTTACTTGTAGAAGCTAGTATATTTTTTCCCACATTTCATATAATTATTTAGCAAATATCACAGTTTTCCTGCTGATTCATCCAGATATGTCTCAGAGTCACAATTGAAGCACTATTTTATTTGTGGCATAATTTACAGAATGGCTGAACTGCTTTTGCCATGTTTTATCAGTGGAGAACCTTTTCAGTGTTCCCAGTCTGAAAATGCTCTAAGATGATATATATCCCACAATAGCATATGTTTTGAGATTTCTCTGCAGGGCTGGGTGGTAATAGGTTAGAAAATATCCTAGACCATCCATTATCTATAATCATCATACATTACCACAGAAAATAGATTTTTGTAGTTTAGCCTGAAGGGTTTATAAAAAGCTGTGATGGCTAGCTGCTAAAACATGCAGATATTAAACAGAAAGTTGAATTGAGGCATATGCACTCACCAACTCTTCACTTGTGTGTCTTCTTACATGCAAAGTTTACATCATGTCATTGAAAAATTAGTATGCTTATTGATATTAAGGAGATGTCACGGCTATTGAAAATCTGGAATAAATAGATTAAATAAAATATAATGAGATGGAAGAGATATTGTAAGTTATTATTCTTAACGGGTGATTACCCTAAATGCCTATTCTTTTATGTGTATATTTGTCTGTTTACATGTCTATTTGTATTTGTTTATCTGTGTATCCTATTTCCCTGTACCTTAGTGTTTCTGTATGTCTGTCTGATTTAGAGTCTGGCAGAGGGGTTTATTTGTCACAACGTGATATATATCCAGTCTGCCAAAATATAAACCCATTATATCCTATAGGATTTATATTTCAGTGGACGGGATATCCGTCACTGTTGTGACAGAGTAACTCCTCTGCCATACTCTAAATCAGGCCCTTTGTCTTGCTTTGTCTCTTTTTCTGTCAATCAATATCATTATCTTGTGTTAGGTAAAAAAAAAAAGTTTGTGATGGTCAAGGCAAATGTATGCAGGAATAAAGTTTCATAAAACATGTTTATAATTCATTTTAACAAACTATTTTGTTATGTATGCTTTGCTCAATCTTCTTTGATATGCCTTCCCTCAGCTCATTAAAAAAACCTAGTTCAAATTTTCTTTATTTTGCAAAAGATTTTCTTACTTGTATATTCTTTTAATATACCTGTGGGCCCAGTTCTCCAGGACATTGAAAAACTATTATATTCTACCACTAAGCTTTGAAGTATATTTGACATAAATTGTATTGACAAAAAAAGACCACAGAAAATTTATGGCAGTTGTGTTTTTTCATCCTCTATGTTCAGTTAAGCATACTATCCACTAGACAAACAATCCTCTTATGTATGATTAAAATCTACATTGTTATATTTAGATTTTTCTGTATAGGAAAGTCATTTCCCACATAGAGGAAACCCTTATCTTGCAAGGTATGACATTTGAGGGTATTCCCTTCTCACTACCACCTCGAAAGAAAGTTTCTCTATTTGTTACTGCAAGTAACTTTACTATGTTTCCCAGATTAGAAATGGCCATGCAGAATATTTGTGAATACGCCAATTCAGTCATCAAAAGTGCCAATCCTTTAAAATCTCCAAGGATATGTAACTTTAAACATTTTAGCCACTTTTTTGCATGTGAGGTCTATTTATGTGCGCAGAAAATGGTTTGATCGTATTTTTTGATAATAGTACTATTATGCATGTGTTTCTTCCTGTGATAGCTATTAATAATGTACATTGCAACATATACAATATTGCAAATCTGGGTGTCATTCCTTCTAGATTCCTCTGTTCATCAAATCTCTATAAATTGAACTTCATGAGACTATGTATATTTAATCTTTTTTCTTGTTTGGCTAATTAACTCTCTCTCTTGTGCACCTTGTAATTAAAGGACATATACAGAACAATAGTGTATATCTTCATTTTGTCCTAAACATTAACACTGGTTTCTTTTTGTTCAGGGCTCTCGAGGTGAGAATGGTCCAACTGGTCCTGTTGGGTTTGCTGGTCCACCGGTACGTTCTATCTAGATAATAATCTGTTGTATCATTTGCAGTAGTATAGCTTTTATGCAGAAATACACACCTAATGATGTCATGTATCATACACACTAAAAGATTTGAACATTGGTACCTTCAGTCCGAATTTAAATTGTGCAATTCTATCTAGTCTCAATATTGTATCCATTATTTGAACCTGCAGCCTTTTTAAGTAAGGTACATGTTGCAAAACCCGTTTAACTGTGCTCAGCTGATCTACAAATGTAACAATGCCAATACCTCTGATATGCATCAGATTTGATGTTATGAAATGAACATGGAGAATATTCTATATATCGCACAGCCCCTGAGATTATAATGGGCATTTCGTCATTGAACAATATAGGTAAAAACCAACAAGAATTTTAAAGCAGTCAGACCATACTCTTGAAATTGGACAAGTACCATGTGTATTCCAAATCTATATGGCAGTCTAAAAGAACAGGTTTACAAACTGAAGGCCTTCTACCCTTGACATAGTCTGAAATTCATGAATGAGATAAAGACTGAGTCCACATTTCAATGTTTGTTCGTCCAACAAACATGCTATAATACTGACATTGTGTATCTATACAACCATTACAACTTATCAGTGGGGAAAGGTAAGTGCAAATAAGAACATTTGTGCTGCTAAAGTTAAGGTCACTGTCTTCATGGACCTAAACTACAAGGGATTTTTCATTGATCAAAATGTGTCAGCATTAAGTATAATACAATTACTAAGATTAATGCAGTGCCTGTTATATGGGTATGTGATCCTATTCTATGCCCTTTTATTATTATTCACATTGATTTATCATGTACAAAAGCTTTTTTTGATATTTTACGCGTTATCCTCCACAAATCCCCCTTAGCCTTTATTGCAGATTGTAACACATGATGATATATACTGCCCTGACTTTATAGTGACCATCTCTTTAGGGTCCTGATGGCCAGCCTGGTGTAAAAGGAGAGCCCGGTGAACCTGGACAAAAAGGAGATGCTGGATCACCTGGGCCACAAGGTCTTTCTGGATCTCCTGGTCCCCAGGTAAGAAAAAGCATAAAATCTCATCTAGGAAGTGTTTTCTATATCTATGAAAAATCTTACATCTTATATTAAGCAGTAGGTTAACCAGCGTTTCTTTTTCCATGTAGGGTCCTATTGGTGTTAATGGTCTGAAGGGTGGTAGAGGAACTCAAGGTCCTCCAGTGAGTACCATATTGTCATATCTTTCTGCTCATGTACATTAGTCTAGAAAATGTTTAATCATGCTTTAGCCAAATGATTAAGTTTGAATCTGTTTATAATGGCAACTGATTATTCATGCCTAGTGATCTAGCATACTACAGGCAATGAAATGTCTTTTGATTAATTAGTTTTACATTTCATTTTAGGGAGCAACAGGTTTCCCTGGGTCTGCGGGCCGCGTTGGCCCTCCTGGATCAACTGTAAGTTTAAGGATTCTTTCTTTTTTTGAAAATAATGTCTGGATTTTCAAATAAGATCCATTTTTATTTTGAGTCCTAAATTACAATACTGCTCTGCTAAGACATTAGCTTATGATTTAGGTTTCCTGGCAATAGAGTACCTATGAAGCATTACCTTGAGTTGAGGATAACCAGCAGTGTTTTTATATTAATTACTTTATTTTTCAAAAATAAATAATTTTATTCTTGAGTTGGAAATAGTGCCATGATGTAGAATGATATCCCTCTGAAAATCTTGGTGAGGTGCGTCTAAGATTTCACTAAAGCTTGACTACCTTACAGATGTGCAAAGGCCTTGGGTTGATCAGGTCAACTTAAACCTCCAAACCATTTGGAAAATCATCACTGGACACTGAAAGCACTGAGAACCCCTAATGATTGGATAGTAGGTGCAATAACAAGAGTAAGAGTTGGACGGAAAGGATATGCTGCTTCCAAGGGGCAATAGAATACCCTGGTGGAAATTTATATATTGCCAACCTTATTAACCAAGTTTGAAAGAGGCAATAAATGGTTGAAGGATTACCAAAGATGATCACCAAACATGTGTGAAGAAGAAGCTAAAGATGGTAAAGTCTTAGCTGTTTCACAAAGCCAATAGTGAGTGTTTCAGATAAGAAGACAGGCATACAGGAGGGTGTCATTCTTATTTATAAATAATGTGGCATGGACCTAAAATGTAGCCGATGTATCTTAATGGGTATACTCTCACTGGGGTATTCATGGTCATGTTGACATTTTCATTGGCTACGATTGTAACTATATTTCATGCTCGGCCACTGTCACAAGACTTTTACCTTGGGGTTAGGGCAGCAGCACAGAATGTGGGGGACTGAGTCTGTCCCACACCATCTGGAAGCTGTTGGCCTGACTTTGTCAGCTAGCTTTCAGCACCTCACCCACTCCTAGAAAGTAAAGGTGATTTGTGACAGCCTAAAAACATGACACTCTAACTCCTCAAGGAAGTTGTGGTGAAAGATTGTTACATAATATCTCACACATGACAAGGCAAAAGAAGAGATGCAATATCGGTTTCGATATATTTATTGAAGCATTTGCATTCAATTATAAAACATGAACTGTGATAATTAGGCAGATATAGCAAAATACAGTTATTATGGTTACCAGTAAAGTGAAACAAATTAACAATTATCCCATCATGGCATGATTACTAAACCTAATGATTCCTACCTAATCTGAGAACATAGTGATGTTAGCTCCTCAGCCTATGCCGGTCCATTTGAAGACCCTCCACCCCATACCTGAGAGAGGGGCAAGGGTCTGTTGGTAAGCCTCGCGGTTGGCTGAAGAGTCAGTGCCAGGATCAGTAAAGTTGTTTATATATCAAATAGGTCAGTGTACTATGAACAGGACTGAAATGTTAATATGTCTCTGGCTGAGGGTTGTCTCCTAACTCCTGGAGCAGCAATCGTCATTAGAATATTATTTACCGGCCATGACATCATTGAGCAGTCCACAGAGAGTGCAAAATATACAACACAAACAACTAAGCCTTCTCAGAAAAGGCAGCCTATTAAAATATAAAAACGATGAGCTGAAAAGCTGGCAATGCTAAAATAAAATTAAAGGGATTAAAATGTGTGTGTATGTATTTAAAGACACAGGCTATCAACCTAAAGCTAAAATAAGGATGGCAAGCCTAGGTACTAAGGGGAACCCATAACACCCTCCCCATTGTCAGTACAGGAGTTCAGGGTCCACAACCGAAAACAAAACAAAGGCTAACTTGTCTGAAAGCATTCTAGAATATACATAAAAAATGTAAAATGCCAAAATCGACAAGCAAACCAGACCCAAGAACAAGGGCTGAAATAAAACAAGTCATTTTAGAAGATGCCATTCAAAAGTCATAGGGTCCTGCAGGAGGTCACCAAGCACATCAGTGGAGATGGAATACAAGAAGGACCCCACTTCGACAGACGATACAACCACCTTCTCGTCCGTCAAAAGGTGGAAGGAGCATACATGATCGTTGCCTCAGCAATAGCGGGAAAGCCATAGAGGGGAAAGGGAACTACCCAGGAATCCTCGTGGTCTACTGTGCAGGATTGGCCACATGATGCAATTTGAAGTCGTCAATGGAGACAAAAGGGATGCCTTTGGAACCAGGCAGCTTTGGTAAAATGACAGTCCCGTTGCTATGTATTCCTAGAACTGGAACTGGTGCTCGGTATGATGGGCTAAACTCCTTCACAAGTATCTTTTCTTAAACTAGATCTCCAACTTTAGGAATCCAACCTGTGGATGGTGGCAAATCCCTCATTCCCAAAGTGGCAACATGTGCTGATGAATTTTCTGATCTATGTTCATTGTTGTAATTCCTGTAAAACAGTGACACATTAATTTATGTCAAAAGGTGTTTCTGCCACCACCACTCTATGGCCTTAAGATCTAAGATGTACATTGGGATCCCAAACAGGAATTCATAATGGGTTCGTCCACCCAAAGACCTTCTAGGCAGATTAGTTAATGCCCTCTGGACTCCATACAGGTGACGGAGCCAACTCTGACCTGAACCTAATACCCTAGCTGTTAAGGATTGCTTTAATCTCCGTTTTTCTTCTCACTTCCAAATTTCCCTCAGGATGATAGGATGAGGAGTAATGCACCCCAACACCTATTTTTGTCATGACATCCCTGAATGCCCTGGAGACAAAAACAGGGCCCGGACTGAATAGAATGCTGTAACTGCATATGTCCCAATAAAGACCTGCAAGTCTTTAATAACAGTTTGAGCGTCAGCCATTCGTTGTGGCTATACCCATAGGAATCTGGAGCAAGAATCAACAGCAAGTAAGAAGTATTTGTATGTACGATCTGGTTGTAGGGGACTTTCTTTTTGAATCTCTGAACCAATCAAGGCACCAGTAGCTTAAGTATTTATTGAAGGACTGGACACAACAGCACAAATCTCACACAATCAATGTAGAAAGTTCTAGATTTGGTGTTCCAGTACCAAAATGAAAGAAAAGTTTGAGCTCTGCAAGTGGTGCTGTGCAGTCCCATAGGGTATGCATGTAGATTTGCTGAGGGAGTAATTTACCATCCCTCATTACCCCACAAACGGCTGTGCTAGCCATGAAGTACTGAAGTTTGGTACCGACAGCTGGTTGGGCTGAATCATTGGTTTAAATGATTATTCTATATTGGTCAATAGGTAGAATGTTAGTGGGCATGGGATATTCAAGTTCATATTGGAGAAATTCTTGGGTCTGTAATTTCTGGTGATAATCAACATCAGTAGCAGTCAAGGAGGTACATTGTATACACTGTGGATGTAATGCTTTACATACAGAATGCTCACTGTTGTGACAGCCTCAAGGGCTGGTATTGGGGTAGCAACAATAATGCTTTTGTGTTAGGCTTGTGGTCTCTCTTTTATGACCGCCATCTGGACAGTAGTCAGTATTTTTTCTGTTGGTACAAAATGCTGTTCTGCATTAGAGTATAGACGTGATTTGTACGTTATGGGTACAGTGTCACCATCATTGAATGTGACAGATGTGAATCCGATGGCACCCTGAATGACCCAGTTTACAAATTGTTTTTGTTTTCAAGTGTGAAAATGTTTTGCTCCTAGCATGTAAGTCTGTAATGATCTGGTAATCTATTTGTGATGTGGTGTCCAGTGTTTGCTTGAAAAATCTGGATGAATTACTTCATAAAGCCGTTTCATATGTTGTGCATAATCTGGAAAGTAAATTCTGACAAAATTAAAGAAACCAAGCAATGATTGGAGTTTCTTGATGATATTTGGTGATTGCAATTGCTCACATTTCTCTAAGAATTATGGTGTCAGGCTTCAACACTCATTTAATAATTTGTCTCCTAAAAATAGGACACTAAGAAAAGCAATTTTTATTTTCTTGAAATTTAATTTGTAGCCATGTTCGGTGAATCCCAGTACAATGCAATCAACACTGGCTGAATGTGTGTTGAGGTAGTCATCTGTCAGATAGATGTCATCTTCATAGAACTGCGCCTCAGGATCAGTATCATGCAATATTGATGCTGCAGGGGCAGAGAATAATCCTGGATTGTTCTTTTACCCCTGAGGGAGACAACAAAATCTGTGTTGTGAACCAGTATGGAAAATGCACTTAAATCCTGGCTTTCAGGCATGAAGGGGCATATTTACAAGCCCCTTGTGCCTCCTTGCACCACATTAGCGTCATTTTTTTCATGATAATGTGGCATTGAGGAGGCATTTTCATCACACCATATTTACAAAGTGGTGTAATGCAGTACTAATCCACTTTTTAACCCCTTATGCCACATTATGTCTGCACCAGGCATGACGTATGCAAGGGAAGTGTTCTCCCCTTAGAAGGCGCAGAAAAATTGTGCTGGAAATCTACAAGATTTTACAGCAACATTTTTCATATCATTTTTAACGGCTGCCATAGACCGGTGTTAAAGTGATGCTCCCACTATTCAGTGGGCCTCTCTTGACTTTGGTAGATTCTTGCAATATTTTTGGGTGCTAATCCACCAAAGCGTCACAATAGCGGAATTTTTTTTTACGCTATTGGCATAATGTGTGCCATGATGCGTTATATTGTAAATACGGCACGCGCATGGTGTTGTTAGGGGTGCCCAATAGGGCATAAGAAAAGTGGATCATCATCTGTGATGCACAACTTTCTTGTAAATATGCCCCAAGATTTTGGCAAAAAACATGGGAAAGATGCTGGGTTGTTTTGCATATTTTGCACACTATGTTGTATATCAGGGACATACTCTGTTTTTGTTTTGGTTTTGTATGGAAAATGTGTGTGTGTGTGACTGTTTAAATGTCTGCAATCTAAGACTATTCCATATGAATGGTACAGCTTAACTAGGGGAAGCAAAGGTTATTCATTGGAGATACACAAGGTTCAATAAATCCCTGGTACTCAAGGTGTGATAGAATTACTCACATGGGGAGCTTCATCCTAATGTTTAATGGGGTATTGTTGTCGTATCTGCAGGTTGGGCCATATTGGTATAACATGATAGCGTGAATTCCTATCCCAACCCACAAGGTTGCAGTACAGCGCTGGAGCCTACACCAAGGTCCAATCTGCAGTATAGGGTTTTTTTACTGTGTCAGTAAGAAGGATCAAGAATGAGGGCAAAATGGGATTATCCCCCTGTGGGAGCATATGGACAAATTCTGGTGGCCAATCCTTTTCTGTCAATAGAATATAAAAATGTTGTGTTAATCTTCCCAGATAATTACGTTAATGGTGCGTGCAATGTCTTCCTCAATTTGAATGTTTAATGTATACACTCTGTCAAGTGGAGACACTGTTCCAACTTCAAGGACACTGTTAGTTGCTGTCACATCCAGAAGCTCTTGAAGATTCTGGCAAACTATTGTGACCTCTGCTGCACTGTCTAGCAGAGTTACTGACCATGCCCTGCTCTTCAGTAAAGTTCTCAGTATGTGTGGCATATTTAGCCCAAAGTGCTGCAATCTTTTCCTTTTTAAAGTGGGGCTTTTATTTTGGAAGTGGTTCTTCTTTTTAATCATGATTTCTGAAGAGCGTTGTGGCTCCTGTTTTGGTTTCACATACTTGTTTTTGTGTTCTTACTGACCTCTTCTCTCACTTCATTTGTTGGATGAGTCGTAAAAGGAACGAGATGGGTAAGTAATAGTATACTCATATCTGTCAGGAGTTTTTAAAGTATCACAACCTCTTAAATTATAGTGCCTCTCAGAGGTCTCCAGATGCAGAGATTCTCATCTTTGTTTTACCTTATCTTTATTATTTTTCTTGTAATCCCTGCATTTTTTAAAACCCTCTTGTGCTTAATGGATTTATCTTGTATTTGGGGTTTACCTGGTCTGGATCCCAACTAGCCCGATGTATAGTAATATGTCTTGATGATAATCTTTGGCGGGTCACGTTCCTGATCTTGTGGAGGAATGTCCTGGAGCCGCTGGCGCACTGCTAATGCTTTCCCTTTAATATTACCTAATATGATTGAGGAGACTGTGGCAAAATTGCCCATTCATTTTATCCCCAAATCCAGGGCAGGGGCTGCCCAGTGATCATCTTGAATTTGTTTGAAACCTTCTGGAAGATTTCCAAGTGCTGGTATACCATGTGTTGTAGTATAAATTGCAGCAAATACTGAGTCCCAAATGGCACAGTCTTCTATTAAGGGAACCATCCCAAAGGGAAAGCACATTGTGAGAAGTTTACTTTTATCTTGGGTTCCCTTATGAGGAAATACTGCTTCCATCGCGTTTGTTTTCTTTGCTATACAGAACAGAATTTCATTGCTTTTGTATGGAACCTTGTCCATGATTGAGTGCACAGTTGCTGAGTTTATCCCAGGTGTAGCCAATTGTGATACTGCTGGAGCAGCCCCTGTTGGGGAGGTATTTAAGGTTTGCATTACAAATTGTATTAAGTGTCTATACATAACTACCAAATTATTACATAAACGGGTACATCCACTACCGGCATGGTCTGTACATTGGGATGTGGTGTGTATGTGGCCAATTCTGGCCATGTCGGTCCATTGTTATTTAGGAGACCTAATCAAATGTTTTGAATAATGTGTGGAAGGGCACCTTGAAACCATTCTGCTGTTCTTAACAAGAGAGACATGCTTCTAAATATGCATACGCTTTGTATTGGTCAGGTGCATTGGCTATAGGGTAATTATGAAAATGGAGTGTGTCTGTATCTGCTGCCAGAAAGGTAACCAATGAATAAAACATAGTGCTTTGTGTGCCTCTACCACTGAATGTTTCATCCTCACTCTCATCAGTGAGCCCATTAGTTAATAAGTGTGCGAGAGGACGTCTAATATTGACTGTAACTACCACTTGTTGTGGGTCTGCCATATTGAACAAACAATAAATTCAGAGATAGAAACACCAATTTGGGGAATACTTTTAAAATTCGAACTTGAAGAACCTACAGACTAATATAAATACTACCTATTTCACTGAGGAGGATTTCCCTAATACCACAGATGTCTTCCAATGAAGGCAATTTGGGTACTTTTGGCATAAAAGAGAAAGCGATACTCAGGAGATATGTAAAATTTGTGCCTGCCCAAATGTTGGCAGTGCCACGTCTTAGGACTCTTACCTTGGGGATAAGACTGCGTAGTGTTAGGCATAACTACCTATTTAGCTGAGGGGGATTTTTCCCTCATACCGTGGACATCTCCACATAAAAGTAATTAGGGTGCCTTTGTCATGTGAGAGAAAGAGATACTCAGGGCAGCTGTTCAATTTGTGCCTGTCCAGACATTGGTGCCGCCATGTCGTAGTACTCTCACTTAAGGGGTAAGATTGCATAGAGTTAGGGCGGCAGCACCACCGAGTGTGGGTGACTGAGTTGGTCCCACATCATCTGGAAACTGTCGGCCAGACCTCATCGGCTTCCTTGCAGCACCGCACCCAAACCAAGAAAGTAAAGGTGATATGTGGCAGCCTAAAAACATGACGCTCTTGACTCCTCAGGTAAGTTGTGGTAAACAGATCATACCCTTTCTCTCAATTACACAAAATCTCACACAGGCCAAGGTAAACAATGAGATGCAAGATTGGTTCCAATATATTTATTGAAGCGTTTGCATTTGATTATAAAAATAACATGAACTGTGATAATTAGGCGCATGAAGCAAAATACAGTGAATGTGGTTACCAATAAAGTGAAAAAAATTAACAATCCTACCATCATGGAATGATTACAAAATCTAATGATTCCTATTTACGCTCTAATGTCCGAAACCTTGGAACATAGTGGTGTTAGCACCTCGGCCTATCACTATCTATGGGAAGACCCCAACCCCATACCCGAAAGACTGGCAAGGGTGTGCCTGTCATCTGCTGGCAATCCTCTGGATTGACTGAAGACTCCATGCAAGGAACAGCAAATCTGTCAATAAAATGATGTTTGCCTCCTGACTGCCATCACTGGAATGCCTTCTGCTCTCCTCAGGCCTATGTGGTGTTTCCATAACAAATCCCATGTTAATATATCTGTGGTTGAGGGTTGTCTCCAAACTCCTGGAGTAGCACTCATTAGAATATCATGCACCATGCATGACATCCTTAAGCAGGACACAAAGAGTGCTGACAAAATGTACAACACGAATAACTATGAAAACAACAGGCTGAAAAACTTGCTATGCATAAAAACTATTGAAAGGATTGAAATTAATCAAATGTGTGTATGTATTTAAATATGCAGGCCAAGAACTTGAAACTCAAATAAGGATGTCAAGCCTAGACACTAAGCACCACTGTCACTATCATGAAATTTAGGGAGTTGTCTAGTTTGGCAGTCAGTGATGTGGTGGATGTTGGTAATGTTCTTCAGTGCAAACAAATAAACTGCATTGTATTAGATGCTAGTACCATGATCACATTATTCAAATACAGAGAAGATTATAAAATAGCAATGGAGGAGGATTGGAAAATGGGCTCTATTAAAAAAGATTGCTTTATTAAAAAACAATCACAGACATGGTGGTCTTGTGACCTCAGCAGGCCACCATCTCTGTGATGGCTGTGATTCCTAATGGTTTTCAAATTGCGACCAACCTTATTGAGATTCATGAGGTAGGTCAATCACTATTTGTGACTCAAGCATTTCATACATTAGGAATACTGATTTTCTAAATGTGATTCACAGTTATGTTCATTGAACATTGAACATTGCCAGGTGCCAAGGTGCAAAAATGTGTGTCAGTGCCTCAGCAAAGAGTCAAACCCTGATTAGAATATTTATGTAGGCTAAAAGACATCCAAATAGCATTTGGCTCCTCGCTAGGGAACAGAAACAAAGCTCCTTCTTCTTCTAACACTGGGAGATGAAAGAGCTGTCTAAGACTGAATCAGGAAGTCTGTGGATGGTGAGAGACTAAGATCAATCCAAATTCATCCCTTTCTAATTCTCACTTACTGTTTTTTGCAGCTGGTGGGGTATTATGGGGTGGTAAGAGGGAGGCTTTGAGGAGCTGAGCTTCAACTCTCTCCTTTGTTCACTACCTTCCTCTTCCTTCCAATTGAGGTTGCACTAGTGGGCCTGGCTATGGAGGAACTGAGGGCAGTAAGAGAGGTCTTTAGCTCCATCTAAAAGCCTGTCCACCAGCCCTATGCTTAAATAGACTTAGAAGGGGCTAAAAAATCCCTCCAAGGCCCTTATGATATTTGGGTGTGATGCCACTTGTCATGTCACACACATATCAGTGAGGCAGTCTGAATCTGAGCACTGGAACACCTTGTCAAGGAGTTTATCACTATCCATTGAGGATTAAGCATGCCCATGTAGTGAAGGATGGTATCTCTCATTGGGAAAAAGAGGGGAAATTCATTTTGAAAAAAAAGTTACTAAATTGGGAAGCTCTTTCCCCATTTATCTATGTATATATATATATATATATACAGATATCCACCATAGATATGAAATTTTAAGTTCCAGTAGTCCCTGGGACCAACTGGAAGAGAGCATCCTCCCGACCTGTGCAAAATCTTAATTTTCCCATCCTACTGCTTGCTCAGCATTCAGTTTTACACTACCAATGTTCATGCTTTGTCAACTTTATTAGGAGCCTTTTGTGTATCATGATATGCCCATCTAACCTATCCATCATAGGTTTTTCTGTCAGTTCCAACCAAGGTCTCTATTTGACGTAGTGCGGGGATAGTTCAGAATTCAGACAGTTATAAATCAATATCACCACCTGCTTTGATCATTTGGAGTCAAATGGTTTGCTTCACAGTAACATTTAGCAATACATAGAATATAAACCTAAAAGATGTATTTATTAAATCCATACTCATGTAATACATATCTTTCTGCACAATACATTAATTATTTTTAACGAGTGGTTAACCAGAAGATGAATGGCCCTATAATCAAAACATTTTCTCTTATATCAGGGGGCACCAGGTCCAGCTGGTCCTATCGGTGATCCTGGAAAGGAAGGCCCCCCAGGTGTTCGAGGTGAACCTGGTGCTCATGGACGTATTGGAGATCGAGGTCCTGCTGGACCTGCTGGCAGTCCTGGAGATAAAGGAGATTCAGGAGATGATGGCCAACCTGTAAGTTTACTGCTCTAACATTTTCAATTAAAATAATAACTTTTTTTTAATTACTGTTTTATTAGAATATATACTTGAGGCATGATATTGAAAACAATGCCTTCAGATGCAAATAATTCTTGTATTCGCTGCACACACACCATCCTCTATCACTCTACTACAACATATTTACTTTCAACAAATAGCCTGTGCACCTTCTGTAGGTCAAAATATTCTTAAAGTAAACTATTCAATTATTTTAGACTCTTTTGCTTCTATGCAAATATCTTTGGTACCTCACCATTATAATTATCTAGTTTTATTTTAGAATGATAAATCATATGTGTTTTGTGTCTAGTCTGGAAAAAAGGACATTCTTTGCAAATGCAATTGGACATGATACTTTGGGCCCTTTGAACTGCAGTATTTTATTTTGAACTTGTTCATAGTGTATGATTTTGGAATGTCCTCATTTCTGTTATTTTTAGGGCCCTGATGGGCCTCCTGGACCAGCAGGAACAACTGGACAAAGAGGAATCGTTGGTATGCCAGGTCAGCGGGGAGAAAGGGGCATGCCTGGACTGCCTGGCCCTGCTGTAAGTTATGCATTCTATAAATTATATGGTTTGTGAGATGTGTGTTATGACCGCCCTCCAAGTGTGTTTCTGTATTTTAAATGAATTGATATATAACTGTGATATATTAAATTTAAACATGTTGTCCTAAATCTAATTGCTATATTCATATTTCTTTTGATTCTTCTAAGTAACTTAAATATATTTATCAGTTGAAGCTTGCATAAAGGTTCACAGCATCATTCAGCCAAGACACCTAAATATATGCAAGTAATAAATATATTTTTAATGTCCTTTATGGTAATCAATTATGTGCAATTGATCCTTGATCTTGAAAACCTTGTTTACCCATCTGCAGTATCATTAATTACTGATCTGAAAGCAATATGAAGCCATTACATTTTCTGTAGCAAGAAATGTCATATCTTATGTAGTTAATACACATTTTGATTGACTAAATATTTACAGCAGAGAACCAAATTTGAATGGTAGGTTATGGCTCATGCAGATGTTGGATAATCTGTTTTGTACACAGGATCCCAGATGGCATTTGTGCCTTTAACCTGATCTAAGGAATTGCTCTTCAAATTATTGAGGAATTGTGGAATGCCTAAAAGTTCTCTTCAATCTTTCAAATTCCCATGAATAGGTTCAGCAAGGAGACACCTTGTTTAAGATACGTTTGTCATTTTAGAGTTTACATATTTACACAAGTGCCTATGCATTCATTTCTTTGGGAAGGGATGAGCAGAATTACAAAGTGCCACCACAAAATTGGTTATTTAATATTTGGCAGACAGGTCACAAAATATTTAAGGTGGCACAGGACTACCCTTCAACAGCCCATTGTGCATCCATCTGCCAAATCATGATTTCCCACCTCTGAGGCTGGGATTTTTCAATGAAGGTGCTCCTGCAGATATAGTGGGCTAATTATCGGTACAAATTCAATGTGGGGTGGGCCTTTTTTGGTGGCTTTCCACTTGGTATTGATTCTTGTACGTATACTCAAAGTGGTGGTTTGTAGTATAAAAATAAATATGAAATGTCCCTGATATGTAGGGAGGTTTCTCCATGAGTGACAGATTTGTTTTCTACATTTTCACACACCTGGGACCAATTTGCCCTTTCTCCCAGGAAGGACTAAAAAGAAGACCCATACTTAATAGAGAAGGGAACTTCTAATAATGCAACATTCCTGAAATAGGCAGGTCACCAGTCAAGGGTTTTCCATGGCATACACAACAGAGGATCTAGGTCTCTGAATTAAGCAAGAAAAGCAGAAGTGTGGTGGGGCAGATCATCCACCAGTTTACAATGGACATCCAGCTCTTTCACGGTCTAAATAACCTCCTGTAAAAGTACGGACGGAGATTTATATCTCCATATGAGGGAGCCTCTACAATTTCTTTTCTATTCACCAACATTCCCATTAGTACACTTGAATACTGTTCCCAATTCAGGTTTCCAGCTGTACCACTAAGATTGTTGTGTGACATCTTCCATTGGTTTGCACTCTTTCTGCGCCAAATTTCACATAACATACAATTATTACACAAAAGACCACAGCAGCAAAGTGTCCCTCCGGAACCCAGACCTGGGCCAAGTCTGGAGGGAGAGCAATAACAGAGAAAAGGATCAACTCACAAAATTTTTATGCCAGTATATCAGTATTAAAAATAACATAATTTTCTGTGCTTACATATAATTTGCAAAACATATACCTCTTTTGGGAGCAGGTTGTCTGTTATAAACTCCAACAGGGCAATATGCATATCAGACAATATTTAGGCAATGATGTTGTGGTAACATACCTTCTAACGCAAAACATTTGTTTTGCCTACTGCACAGATTTCCTTACAAATTCAACCAGTGTAGAATTACAGGCTCATTGGGACTAGCATTTATCTCATTCTGGTAGACAAAGTGGGGAGCTAGAGAGATGTTCTTTTTTAAAGGACAAACTGTTCCTCCACCTCTAGAGAAGTATATCTGTTTGTTCCAGTTTAACTGGGCTTCTTGAACAAGGATTTTCAAGCAGACTAGTTGAAACAGGCAATTTGCCTTAATATATTACAAGATAGACTGAGCTATCACTGATTATGGTTCCAGAAGTCAAATAGTGACAAATTAAGATCACAGAAGGGTAGGTTTTTATGGAGAATGGAAAAACTTTTTTAGTAAACAGAAGACAATAATAATCTCCCAGCTCTACGTCTGTTTTGGAGACTATAAAGGACTTTAAGTCGGAAATCCAGCATGCATTTTTCCCAGTACAGGGACAAGATCTGTACAACTGGATGAATAACCACTACCCCAACCACCAGTTCCCACAATGCTTGGATATGGGAGGAGTCACTACTATCATTAGAATGGGATACAATCTGATTGTAACCCTGACATCAGAGGCCAGTTCCAGTAACAAACAGTTAAGTAATAGATGAAGCACTTGGGAAACCTTGCATAATTGTACAGTAAAATGAAGAGAAATCACAAATCCAGTCCAGAAAAATCACAGGGTATGACGGCCCAGCTTTTTAAAGCCATCCAGGATTAATGCAGCTCACCAGATGGTTCATTCAAAGTCTGCTCCAGGTAACTAGCTAGTCTGTAATCCTTTGTTAGCATCATTCTTTCTTGATTGCTTACATACATTCCAAGGTAAGCTTAAATTGCAGACATGATCCACATATTTTAATAGAGATAAAAAGATACATCTCTGACATTATGCTTCTAACTGATGCACTCCACCAATTTTAAAAACTACCATCCTCTCTAGAAGACAGTCACTTGCAGTCCCCTTTTAGAGGTAGCCAACACATACAATCCCTGTATTTACATGTGTATTTCTGGCTTGTAATGAAAGAAACATTGTACAGCTTCATGCAGATTTTATACAGCATTATATCTGACAACAACAGTTTAATAACAAGTTGTAAACAAACTATGATTTTAAAGGAAGACTTTAGGGAGTTCAGTAAACAATACAGTATATACGTGCAAACTATATCACTATCGGAGACGGAAGAGTATACTAGTAATGGGATCTTCCCCATAGCAGTGACATGGGCCTTACAACTGTACTTGCTCTTTTCCCCTGTGCCGGTACCACTATACTCATGGAGTACTATTCTTCTCAGTAACAATGCTATGGCTGCACTACACTTTAGCAAATATGCCTACATTGGTGCCATGAGGGAATAGGAAACTTGAGTCTGAAAGCAGAGACAAGTATAATGTCACCGCCAAGCTCACTTTAAGTACTGCGTTTTTTAGGAAACAAGGTACTGACCTGAGAATACTGTTATCACATAGTTAATTTTAGGCTCTTGTGGGTTTTTTCTCACCACAGTTTTGATGGTCACACTTGGGAATACTATTTATTTATGATTTTACTACATGTTAAAAGTGCTTAGTTTCTCATTTCCTATCTCTTTTTTCACTCAATATTCCTCCTGATAATACCCATGGGCATTGGTGCATTGAATGATCATGAATCAAGACATACATTTTGCTCAATTTGCTACCTACCGTTGGGCTTCTACATCCTTTGCACTGAACTGCAGAATAACTAGGGGACTTAACACCTAACATTGAATATGAGTGGTATTGTACCATTTTGGGTTGTTTACATTTCCTCAAAGACTTTGTGATTTTGCAACTGAAATGTGCATCATGATAATAATAAAAGCAATGCTTACCTCTTTTAATAGGTGTTTAAATAAAATAAGTATTTAAAGAACACTTTATACTATAATACACTTACTTACAATAAACTGATGAAGTCCTATCCTATCCTACTGTTATAGGGCACTCCTGGCAAACAAGGTGCAACGGGCCCAGCTGGTGATAAGGGACCTCCAGGCCCTATTGGACAACCTGGTTCTACTGGACCTGTTGGAGGGAATGGCCAAGAAGTAAGTATTTTTTCAGTGTTTTCTTTTTGTTCTCTGAAAGCAACCGGAATAAAGATTTGATGTGACAGCATTCATTATGTTCCACTCTATCTCTAGTCTTTTCTGGAGAGAGCCACTCTTTCACCTCACTTGAAGACATAAAAGGTGTAAAGGTACTAACTCATGTATTAGGGACCTATAAACAAACTACATTTCATGGTAAATTTAGTAGTATCACAATAGCACTACTAACACACTATAAAAGCACTATTAAAGTACTACAAATGCTATTCACAAGTCTACACGTGTTAATCTTAATCTCTACCTCTACTATCATTTCTATAGGTATATTCTCACACATGTATTTACTAGTTAATAGTACATGTAGGAGGGACCAGGGAAGTGGCTGGAAAAAGGGCATACTTACTACTATGTAGGGGTTTAGGGAGGAATAAGGATAGGTTTAGGGAAGGTCATGGAGGGGTTTAGGGAAGGAGATGGGCCTGCCCACTAATGATTAGACACATTGCTATTCTCTTGTTTTGTTAAAATATTTTTTATTGAGCTGGAATTAATCAGATCACATAAAAACAGAATGCAATTCTGGGCAATAATATTCAAGCACAAGAATGAACCATACACAAAAGCAGTTCCGGTTGGAAAGATACTACAGAAGATAGACAATCCCTAAGCAATACACAGGTTGTGATTCTAACAAAATAGTACTCTAGAGTTCCCACTTAAAGCTCCCCCATATCTTCTTGAATCTCTTGAGTGAGCAAACTCCCCTAGCACTAGCCAAAGCCTGTTACCAGCCAAACAACTTGCTGATTGAGTCCTACTATTCTGTGACTCACGGGGGACAACTGAAACCCAGGATCTGGTGACACAGAGTCTGGCAGACATTATGAGTACAAACAGTAGCCTCCTTAACCCAATTTTGTATTCCATTCTGTATCTTAACATTATCTTGGTGGTAGTGAGCTGAATTTCATAACCCAGGCCAGCAGTCATCCATTGAGTCATCCATTCCCAAAACTTCTGACCGGTGGGTCAAGCATAAAATATATGAAGAATGTCAGTAGCTTGGTGTCCACACTTGGGGCAGCTAGCCTTATCCAAGGTATGATTCCCCTCTCCAACTTAACAGATTTCTCCAGCATATAATAAAGCATAAATATGGTCCTGAATTGGTGCAATTTCACATTTTCAGAGTGCAACACTCTCTCAAACGTCTTGAAAGCCCTATGTATTTCTGACAGCATCACCTCGCCCAAGAGCACTTTACTCCATTAAGAAGTCAGACAGAGGCCGCCATCACTCCTGTACTGACTACCCTTGGCAAATTGCACTAATTTGTGACCTCCGACCAGTTTTAAGAATGTTAGACATAATGTCAGAACCTTCAGGGCCAATACAGTCCTTGCAGCCAGATAAAAAAGAATCCCTCAACTGGAGGTATTTAAAGAAATGATAGTCAGGAAGATTGAAAGCAACTTGTAGCTCATAAAATGAACAGAAACCATTCACATCAAAAAGCTGTCCCACTGTTCCTACTCCTAATCTCGCCCAAGCTTTGCAGATAGAATCATGAAACACTCTTTGAAACGCCCGGTTATTTCAAAGCAGTGTTTTCCCAAATATTAGTTTTATAGAGTATTTAGCAGAAATTTCTTGGCAGATATTTTCCGTATCCCTAACCAACTTAAATCTTACCTGCTTGCAGTAATTGGGGTCTATAACTCTATAAAGAATAAGCCAGTAATCAAGTCCTAGAGCCAAGTAGTACCCAATTACCAAGGAGCTCGGATCTGCTGTGGTGAGTATACGGCAGAAGCGGATGAAAAAAGCTGCCAAAAAAATAGAGCTTGAAGTCAGAAACCAGAGCCCCCCCCCCCCTTGCCTATATGGTAGTTTTATAAGGCGTAAAGCACACCTTGCCGGCTTATAGCCCCTGATAAAGCTACTGATGACCCCTTCTAGCCTTTTAACAGGTATACAAATTGAGGGAGGACATTCATTTTTATAATGTTACACCTGACTGCAATACTTATCTGGAGCCTATTCCAAGATTGCAGTTTAGAAGTGACAGACAGGAGCAAAGATTCATAATTTAATTTCAAGATTTGACTGACCCACGTAGTAATTGAATTCCTATATAGGAAGCTCTGGATACTACCCCCAGAGATTGAGGTAGCTGGATTTTGGTTCAACAATAACTGGGTTTTGGTAATATTCAGTTCACAACCCAAGACCATGCCAAATTTCTCAGCCTCTTCTACTATACACTTCATAGCTCTTGATGGGTTGGAAGAATATAAAGCAACATCATTAGCATATGCACTAATCTTTAACTCAAGGTCTCTGAAGATTAGAGGCTGTACCCCTGCAGTCCTCTGCTGTGACTGCAGGTATGGCTCTAAATATAGTGCAAATGAAAAAAGTGAAAGCAGCCACCCCTGCTAGGTGTCCGCTGAATCTTGAAAGATGAGGTGGAGATACCGCCATATGCTAATCTGGCTGTACCAATTGCTATTCCCAAACTGCACTTTTAAAGTTACTATAGCCAAAAAGGGACCAAAAGTGGTAGTAAATTACTTCAGCTTGCAGGTGGAATATGTCCAACACAACATGTGGCCAACCACTGGTAGTACATCATCCTCCTGAGGAAAATAATGGAAATAGAGACTTAAAATAAAACTCCATAGGATACACGAAAAACAAGACCCACTAGAGTTGGGTTTCTTTATGAACCTATCTTCACTAAATTCTTCTACGTTGATACATTGCTGTTAAAAATATTGTTTCAAAAAGCACAATACATTCACATTGATATAATGATGCTCCTTTCTACTCCTAGGGTCCTTCAGGGAATGATGGTTCACCTGGAAAGGATGGCGCTCCAGGACCACAGGTATGGGCATTTCTCTTTTGCCATCCCGATGGCTGCTTACTGACTAACAGATTTACTACCCAAACATTGTTGAAAACTTGAAGGGGCAAATTTAGTAATATTCCACAGGGCAGCAACAAAAGTTCTCTCTTCCCATTCATTGCATGGTCAGGCTGCCTAGTACAAAGATGTGTGCATAATATTTAGCCAAGGATTTTTTTTCTGGGCAGTTAGTCTTACAGTACAAAATAGTATTCTCAGACATACTTGAACTCTTTTCCCACTCTATTGTGTTTCTTACAGTGTAGCACAAGTTCAAAGTTTGAAAGGTTTGAAGAAAGAACATCTTTTTCCTGCTTTGCACCTGCCTCAAGAGACATTTTTTCCACTACATAGTGGTATCAACATCTTTAGCAGTTAGGCCTTTGCATCAAAAACGTTGGGTAGTAATATGGGAACATCCATGTAGCACACATGGAACACCCCACTGATGCAAAGGTTTGTATATCTAAATATTGACAGCAAAAATATTGTGGAACCAGAATATTGTGTCACAAATATTGAGAACAAAAATATCAGTAAGGTATGTGTTTATAGGTAAATATAGATTTACTATTCTTAACTCCACATCTATGTACCTTGAGGATATAGATGAACTGTCAAGGTACATATATGTGGAATTGAATAAAGTAAATCTGTACTTTTTTCTATAAACTCACTATCTCAATATATTTGCCCTCAATACTTTTGGCATGATATTCTGGTACCAGATATTTTGCAGTAGGATTTAAGGTGGAATACCACACAAATTTGCATTACTTTTAGACAACTTTTACCCATAAGGTAAATAGTTTATTTAAACTTTGAGTCACTTTGCCTCACTTTTGTGTCATTGCAACTGTGTAAAGCCTTAATATACTGTCAGCAGGGAACTGAAATTGTTGTGATATCCATGTGGTATACACTGTTAAGGTTTGATTCAAAGAAAGAATCTCAGTGCAATAAAGGTCTGTTGTTGGTCCACGCCAGGTAGTGTCATGCCACATTTTCAGGATATCCATGAAATTGCATAGCTAGTGGCTATCATGAAAATGTAGCATGAATCTGACCCTAGGCCAATGTTGTACACCTCTGAATTACAGTAAGCTGTTGGAATTAAACCAACTCTGTTTTTTGTTATATTGCATTTGAGAGCTTGCCTTAGCTTTCTTACATTCTTTAATCATATTAGAAATGCTTACATGGATAAAAATATGTCTGTTTCCGGCACGCAGGACATGACTGAAATATTTCACATGAAAGCACATGAAATAGCAGCTAGGATTTTTCCATGGTCATTTCTGTGACATTAAAATGAAGACGTGAATATTTTAGCCTCAAAGATCAAACATGAGGAAATGATAGTGGTGATCAGCAGGACTTGTACGGTGATGATAAAGACAATTATATGCCAGTACAACTGGATCACTCTTTTACTCTGGATAGTTAGTAGAGTACTGTTATACAAAACATAGTATGTTCACAGGCTCACTATCAAAAGATTTACACATGTCAATAGTGATTTATTTTCAGAGGCTTTTATTTTCAACAGTTTACTTTTTTATCTGGGCTCATGTGTACTCATTATTCCTCAACATACCTATTAATCCAAATATTTGCTGCACAGAAAATGCATCATTTTAGTGTTTTTAGTTAGGCTCCCAGCTCATTGCATTGCTGACTGATTGTACCTGTCTAAAGTGACCTCACAAAATATGTTCTGTTTTATGTGTACTAAGTAATCTAGAGTAAATTTGGAGAACACATACTGACTTTGGGCCTGATTTAAACTTTGGCAGGTGATATTTAGCTCCTCCATGGCAAGCTTCTCCTTGAAATGAATATTTAGTTCTTTATGACACATATGCATCTGGCCACTGAGAACAACAATTACACTAATAATAATTGCGCTGAGAACTAAATGACATGAATGTGTTGCACTTTATTATACAGTTTCATACAGTATTTACATTGTTCTTAAGCCATCAAGATGGTTCAGAGGGTACAGTGAGGTCACAAATAAACCTCTTTTCTTGAGATTGGTAAATTGTGTACCATTATATTGGAAAATAATGTCATTTGTACTAAACTTTGAAATACTAATGCACAAAGCACAATGCGAAAAAAAACGTTTTAATAATGTTTGTCTCAGGAAGCTGCAGGATATGATACATAATGATGTTGAAAGTCATAAAGACACTCAACAACGCCAGTGTTGTTGTAAGAGCCTGACACTAACAATGTATATTTCAGGGTGATCGTGGTGAACCTGGACCTGCAGGTCTTCCAGGTTCTCAAGGTCCTCCAGGAACTCCAGGACCCATTGGTGCTACAGGTGAAGCTGGACAAAGAGGTGACCCTGTAAGTGATTTCCCTTCAATACATAAAGATACATTTCGCTCTTTGTTGTGTTGCATTCTCTAATATAATCTTCAACACATTTTGTTTTAGGGCTCTCGTGGTCCGATGGGTCCATTAGGTCGTCCTGGAAAGAGAGGTTTTCCGGTAAGTTGCTTATACTGGATCAAGACAATAAAAAAAGACAACTCACCAAAGACATATCTGTTCTAAAATTCCCCTGTAGCTTCACTCTGTCTCCTCCCTTTACCGCCAATGTCATTGTATGACAATTGCTTCTGGTGACACATATGACAGCAAGCATGTCCTGCAGCAGCTCCTACTCACTAACAGCATGAGCCATTAAAGAAGGGAGGGTGAGGAATTTACCACCCTGCCCCGCCGTCTGCTCTGTCAGACTGCACCCTGCAGTTGAACAAAGGAGATGGACTGGCTAGGGCTGTAGAGACTTCCCTATCCATCCTTTCTTGGCGCCCGCTGACACTCTATTACAGTGATTTTGGGAGCTATGAAAAGATGGTCTGGCCTCCCTGACCTTATTATCCAATCTTTGAATAGGACATGTTGATAGCACACCAAGCGGTAAATATTAGTGCAATATTAATTTAGCAGAAATAGATTCAATAGATATGGGATAATGAAAATTAAATCTATCATATGTGTGTCATTGACTGGATTTGCCGTCATATCAATGTCAATTAACCTGAAAATTTCAGCTGTGAAGTTTTAATATATGTATGCATGAACACATTTACATACAAAAAATCTTTTGGATTATCCCATATGTAATGGATCTCTTTCTAATCCAAATGTTTTTTTGTATTTATGCAAATTTGCTTTAGCATACAACTATTAAAACTTCCCAGCTGAAAGTGCTAGGATAATTTAGATTAATTTACATTAATATGATAGTGCAATCCAGTCAATGACACATTTGATGATAGATATAATTTGCATTATCAAACTGTGTTCATGTTATGAGTGATGGTCCTTTTCTGTTACTCTATAAGCAATCTCTGGTAACAAAGGGCAGTATGGTATAGCAACTGGTATCTATTCTTCTTCTCCTTCACATCTATAGAGTGCGCTTAGATTTAGCAATAGTATTTTGATAAGTGTGGCTGATATATATCAACGCAACCTTTGTGAAGTTGACAAATCCAACAGTTCCTGTCCCATTTCTAAGCACAACCCAATTCAATGATAGGATCTACTGGGGTAAGATTGCTTGTGAGAGCAAGCCTTTGTCATGTTAGTGGCAATGGGTTCATACCTGCTACATCAATAGATCTGGCAACCCTGAATTGTTTCATAAAGTTTAAACCCTCCAGCTATTTGCCTTAAGTTGAATTATTTTATATTACTTACCTTTCTATTTCAACACTGTGGTGTGATAGAGATTAACACATTTCATGCGTAGCCTTTCTGCATTCCGATTAGTCACAGTAATATAGTGTAACTGCTAAACTCCAAATTCACTTTTATTAGATAAGATAGCAAATGAAATAACAGTAATTGGGTGGTTGGAGGAAGGCTGAGGGGCAACTTAGACATTTTGTACTAAACGTTGGAAATCTGCAGTCAACGAACATGTCATTTATCATGTTTTCTTGTGGTAGTTTGATATTGGGTAGCCTAAAATATATATAGTGGGTGATGTTATGAATGCAGAATTATTTATTTTTATTATTTTATATGTAGGGACCACAAGGTCCTCGTGGTGACAAGGGAGACAATGGTGAGCGAGGTGAACGAGGTCAGAAGGGACACCGAGGTTTCACTGGACTACAAGGTCTTCCGGGTCCACCTGTAAGTATTTTTGTTATTGTTAAAAATGGAAAACAAACTAGATAATTGTTGAACTCTGTTTGACAAAACAATATCATTAACAGTTAAATAAGTATTTCACAAAAATGGTCTTCATCAACATGATTTCCACAATCTTCTCAACGAAGAACAAAACATAACATTTAATGTACAGGGTATGACATGTTTCCTGAATTAGGGTTATGGCTTTTCAAATGGTTAGTGGACTTACAAGATGTTCCCCTGAGTTTGTAATTGTAGAATGGAGGCTTCCAGTGAATCTCTTTCTCTCCATTGACAATGGATCTTGATGGAATCATATTCAACCAGGGTGTCATCACATGAAAAGTTAGGACAAGACAGATGTTAAATCATGGTTCTCAGCAGTAAGAGGGATATATACGCTGATAGGATGACTGAGTGCTAATAGTGGGGCATTGATCTTTTTTGCTTTGGACTTCCCATTTCAGTGAAGATGATTGAAATTGTACATGTTATATAGACGTTGGGTAGCTACATTTTATACTGCTGTGTGTAATTTACGAAGAGCCACACAAGATTCCAGATTTCAGAAGGTGTAGTAGTTAAAAGACTCAAAACGCTAAAAGATGTTCAGTTCTTTGCATCTTTAACCTGCCGGGCACCATTTTTAAACATTTCCAAACAGTTAGTCTCACTAAAAGGAAACAATAGCCTCATGGCCCACTATATTCAATTTATAGATAATGACTAAATAAATACCAATAGAGCTCACCTTCCTGATATCATTTAATCCATCTGGGCATTAGTTGGCTGAAAATAATGTTCTCAAATTTTTTATAATTGAAAAATTCCATACTGTTCACATAATAGTTGCCTGTGTTGTACCCCTGTGACAGATGTCACTGTTGGTGCAATTTATTAACATTTACATGCAGCTACTAGCTGTGGTCAAACTACAAGTGAAATTTGACATGTATAAGTGGGGCACACACCTACATCTCTAACAGGGTAAAAGCCAGGAGACATAAGCAAAATGACAAGCAGATTAAGGTTCATGTCACTGGATGAAGGAGAGCTCCCTGCATTTTAGTGGATATAAGACAGAATTCTAAACGAGGAATTCAAAAGAGAAATACACTTATTATTCCATAGCCACACAATCTGAGAAAACCCTTTTAAATGCACAGAAAGTAATTGCATTGGAGTCTAGATTGATCCTGCTCCTACTCAAATCAGATCAAACTGTTGTAAAGAATACCAAATTCAACCTGATGAGGCTGAGAAAGGTTCACCCACTTTTACATATAAACTATCAGTTTAGACCTTATCAATGATCTGGTACTGCCCAAGCTAATATTATGGAGGATCTAGAAACATGTGGCTAGACCCTGTTTAATATTTGAGAAGTCTGACCATATCACTCTGACTAACACATTTAAAGCACTACATAAAGTTAATAACCAGGATGTGGATACCTACAAAAAGTAGTTGACTTTTACACTGGAGGTGTAACCTCGAAATAAACAAGTAACATAACAAATTTTTAAATAAATTCACATTTCTAAGAAATGTTATTGTTTTGATGGGTGATTACTCACCTCAAGGAATAATCTCAAATTTTGTGAATGTAAACCCTTAAAGTCACTAAATCACCCTAAGCTCAGCACCCCAGAATCTACGGCCCAGACCAGACATCCTTAACTTAGGGTACTGAGTAAGCTATATATGCAGTACCAAAACAGTAATAAAGCCAAAACACCAAGCAATAAAAAATGCCAAACCCAATAAAACAATAGGCTGCAATTTAATAAACACAATTACACTAATATCAAAACCTCTACTAAGGGGAACTAGAGATATGAGTTTTTAAAGTTTTCAGTGGAAATAGTGTCCAAAAGAGCTTAGCACTATTGATAATTTATTGTTGTGTTAGGGGGTGCTAGGCATGACTTCAAGCTGACTGCAATGGAGAATGGGCAACAATTTACTTTCTGATTATATGTTGGCATCCAAATTAATTACCATTGCCATGGCAGAGTACTTTACTCCTACCATGGTGAGGGTACTCCCTCTGCTGTATTTAGAGATGCCCACTGCCCTGTGAACATATCTTGCATTTCCAGGAGCCACCTTGTCTGCGGCACCTGGAAATCAATTGTAAATGTGATTTCCAGGAGCCGCCTGGACCTCCACACAGGAGGTCAACCAACTGACTGTTGGAGTTTACTTCTTTGTCCTGCTTTCAAGGGGGAGCAGGTCCAGTCGTTCAGTGCTTTCAGGTCACAAACAGCAGGTGGCATTTGTTCTTCTATAGGTCTAGAAGTGTTCTGAAGTGGGTGCTACATTTGTGCCTGGTACAAGCTAGTGGATAGTGGTGACTCCTGTGCACTCTCTAATCAATGGAATACATTTCCCAGGAGCAGGACTACTCACTTTTCAATAGAGCCTGTTCGCCTTGCTGCAAACAGGCTCAAAAAGCCATGTGGCAGGGCATTTTCAAGATGAGGGAAACCCTATGGCCGCACTAAACTTGGGCTCTGAGGGTTGTGGTCGTGTAATTAAGTTTACTATGGTAATGGTAATCATTTTTGTCCACCACATCTAACAATACCATACAGTTTGAAGCAGGCACTGTGCTCACAGCAAACTCAGAGATAGGTGTTTAGGAGGTCAAAAGATAGGTCCTTCAGCAATGAGACAGGGGCCACACAAGAATTGTTCTGGCATCATGTTCTCTCTCTTTCAAGTGTTCCACAGTGTTGCATATGACTCAACAGACCTGTCACACATAATTTGACATTGTGGTGTCAACAAAATGCCAGAAGCTGCCAACCTGCATATTCCAGTGAGCTCTGAGGAATAATTTCTGTCCACTGAAGTCAGCCCATAGAGCACTTCCAGGAGCACTTTCATAACTCTTTCACTTATCTTCCTGGGCTAAGCACAGGCTGGGAGTTGTGGGAGGTTTAATACACTTTCTAACAGTTACTTTTCCTTAATATTTATGAAAATTCCAACTTTACCATTGACTTGGATTTGTAGTAGCTAATATAGTTGTTTTTCTAGCTGGTGTGACCTATTCTAGCTGGTGTAATTTCTGAGTGATTAGTATTTTAGTCTGCACACTGTTTTTCTACATTTTCTTTTGTTTTAAAGTCTCTTTATTGTATCTAGACAAACAGAAATATAACAACAGAGATTCACTGTGACAGAAACTTCAGGCCTGTATAGACCAAGACAGTGTCTATTGCGTTGTTTACATCCAGTAGCTATGAACTGCGTAAAAGAGTCCCTCCTCCCAATTCTCCCCCGTTTACAGAACATACAGAGTGGTTTCCAAGTGTGGATCTCCATTGTCCATGCCCCATAGGGGCATAAAGGCCAACCCTGTTTTTGTTCCACTTCCTCTAGATCTTAGTCCATTTGCGGGGGGCAGCTCCTCCTCTCATACATCGACCTTTCAGCCAGCATGGACCAGTCCCTGTCCTTTTTCCAATCCCTCAGTTTGGGTGCTTGTTTGGCCTTTCACATACGTACTATGTTACCCTTTGCAACCCTTAACCCCAGCCTCATCCACTGTTGGTCTGCCCTGGAAAGATCGAACTCCTCCCATAAATTTAAAACACACCACTTTGCTGAGTTCAGCTGGTCACCTCCACACACCCCATTCAGACAGGTGATCACTGCTGCCAACTATTGCTGGACATCAGGGTAGCTCCAAGACATATTGAAAAATGTTCCCTCTTGACCACATTTCCGCCAACAGAACAGGGGGGCAGATTTAGCCACTTTAACCAGGGTAGTAGGAGCATAGTAACTTCTATGTAGGAGCTTCAATTGGATGAGGTGGAATCTGGAATGAATGGCTACTTCCCGGGGGAAGCCACGGCTTCAAGCCACTCATCACACTCCAGATCGTCCAGGTCGAATACAATTTTTCCCTCAGGTGAATGAATGTGTCTGGGGAACTGTTAATCAGCTTGCAATATGTAAGGAAAATGCATTTTTTGGCATTCATTCCTCTAGTAACCTGTCTTTAAGAGGTGAAGAGGTGGGGAGTTCCTCACCCTTGTGTAGCACCTGTTGTAGTGTGTGGTGTATTTGCAAATAGCGGAAGCCTTCAGTGGGAGATGGTTGCTATACATTTTGGAGGTCAGTAAATGGGACTACCCCATCTTCAGTCCACAGGTCTCCCACCCTGAAGAGGCCAAAAAGTCCCACTTCTCAAATCCTGGGTGTGTCCCCAGAGTGCCCAGTGCAGTGGTGTCCCCAAAGGGATGTGGCCTGTGTGACATTCCCCTACCATCCTAAGGCTCTAATTGTTGTATGTCAGATTAAAAGTGTGGCCGATGTTGGAGTAGGCAAGGTGGAGATGTGTGACTTCCCATATATGGCCATAAGGCGCCCCCCAGGCTTCATGACGAACCTATTCATGTGGTAGGCAGGCTCTCCATACACTAAATAGGCCGAGTGATTTACAACAATGAGTTCTGCCACCCAGTAGTACTTTTGTATGTCAGGGATCACAATGCCCCTGTCGTACCAGCTCCTTGACAACTTCTTAAGAGCTATCATGGGGAGGACCCCCACCAGAGAGTAATGTTTGGAGTTCTGACTCAATCCCTTGAAAGTATGAGTGTAGGACTGGATATGATGTGTTTTGTAGGACATTTAGGAATCAGGGAAGAGCCAGCATTTAGAATAGAGCTGCTTTCCCGAGTACTGAAAGGGGTAGCGTTCTCCATTGATTGACATCTCAGGCGGAGGCACCCAATGGGGGGGTTCAAGGTTGTGTGTATAGAAGTGTTTAGGGTGCTGGGGATGTAGATGCCTAAATAGCAGAAACCTCCCTCCACCACCTTTGCTACACAAACTCTGGGGAGGCGTGTTATTTTCTCCTGCAGAATGATTTATCCTAATTAATAGTGTAGCATGAGTGCTGTAGGTTTATGTCTAGGATATGCATTACTCTATCAAGGATATGGGCTGGGTCAGAGATATAGAGTTAAACGTCATCTGCATAAAGGGAGATTCTGTCTTCCCCAGGGCCCTGATCAGGGGTTCGCCACTAATACAGACGCAGGGGCTCCAGTACAAGAGCAAAAATCAAAGAGGAAAGAGGGCAACCCTGCCTCATGTCCCATCACAGTTGAAAGGAGGTAGATGTTCCCCCATTCTCCGTCACTCAGGCTAACAGGGTATAGAAGTCTCAATCACAAGATGAAACGTGGGCCGAAGCCCAATTTGGCCATGACAGCAAACATGACTGCCCATTCAACAGTGTCAAAGGAGGCTGGATGCATACCCCAGGACCCCATGGAGGCATTGCAGGTTGAGGGAGGCGCATCTGCCCTACATAAAGTCAGATTGATTTGGGTGGACCAGAGTACCAATAACCTTAACTAACCTACTAGCAAGCAGTTTGGCCAAAATTCTATCTTCAACATCTAATAGGGAAATATGCCTACATGAGGCACAATGTTCTGGTGGTTTGTCTTCCTTATTTAACACCACTATAGTCACTTCCCCCTTTCCTCTCGGCTTTCTACAAACATTTGCAGGAGATAAGGTGTGACCTTTGATGCAGTTGCTTTTCCTGAGGCCAAATCTTGAATCCCTTGCATGACTTTGGATTCTGAGATCTCCTGGTCCACGTTTTCCCTATTGTGGTGCGAGAGTCACAAGAATTGCATGTCAGTGAAGAGCTCACGGCACTCATCAGCAGTTGCAGTGTGTGCTCACAAGTATGTATTAGGCTGCAAAGGCATTTGCCACGCCATTTTGTTCACTCGCCCGCTCCCCCCTGTCATTTTAAGGTTTTCATGACCCATCGATTGGCTACATTTCTTTAATTAGGCCAGACCAGGGGTTTTCCTGCTTTTTCCCCCACCTCATAAAGGCGGTGTTGTGTTGTTCAGTAGTTGGCCCAGCGGCGTCCATGGCCACCCCCTTATATTCAATTTATTTAAATGTCAATATGTGTGTTAGATTCTCTTGTCCCTCTTTCAGGAGCTTAGAATCCGTCTCGAGAATTTCTCGCTCCAAATGTCACTAATTTATCTCTCTTTTTCTATTTGTGTCCTATTATTAATGAAAGGCTGTGGCTCCTGATAACTAGCTTTTTTTAGTTATTTTTATTTAACAGAAAGTGATCCATATTTGCATAGATTCAATAGATTTAACAATCTACAAATTCATTGTTTCCAGCACGGTCTGATACAAGTGAAGCATAAATTGCACCTTTACGACCAACAAGCATATAAGTGCTCTTTTGGGAAATCCACACGTTATGGCCATTCTTGGGTTCCCATTATCCGTTTCCACCTTATCTCCTGCTCCCCACACTTTCTTGCATTTATTAGGGCATCCCCTGCCTTCATATATTACTCGCTCAGCCCTTTGACAACAATGCAGGTCTGCTTCTCAATCTGTTAATGTCAGAGTCAGTGATGTGCCCCATGTTCTAGCAATGTTCTGTTTAGCAACTTCAGCGGCAAATCGTAGCCAAATCTCTTGCTATCTAGGCCACCCTGAGTCCCCTTGGACACCCAGGAACAGCCACCTGCTATTGAGGGGGACCTCTACATTGCAGACCCAAGACATCACATGGCGACCCTCCTGATAACCATCTTATACGCCTCCCACAACGTCTGTGCCGACCCTACGTCGGTGTCATTCTCATCTAAGTATTTTTCCATGGCTTCAAGGATGCTCTTGCGAATGTGGGGTGTTTGAAAGTACCATGAGGTAAGCACTATGGGGCTTATATACAAGTTCATTGTGACGTCACTTTTTTTCTACACTGCGGCAGCACGAGCAGTCCCTACACCATGCCCCTTATACAAGCTGGCACAATAAGACCATTGCACCAGTTTGTAAAGCCATGCGTCAGGGATAATGTATGCAGGGTGGGCATTCCAAATCTAAAATCCACGTAGAACTGTTGCAGTGCAACTTGCTACATTTTGCTGCATCGTTCTGTGACTTCACTGCGTTAAAAATGTAATGCCTGCTCAGAGCAAGCCTTAAATTGACGCAGGGCTTTTTAACATGGGAGCCTTTCTTGCATATTTGGAGTAGCATCATTTTTTTGTTGCTAATCTAGCAATGCATCAGTTTAGCACCACAGATGCGTCAGAATTTCTGACGCATCTGTGGAAATGTGGTCCATGGAGCGTGGTATCATATATACAGCCCTAACATTGTGCTGTTAAGGCCTCCAGGGCTGTCACACAAAAACAAGTGCATTGATTCAGTTTCTTATAAATGAGGCCCTATGTGTCTGGGGCCCTGGTGATTCTCTAGGCCATAGACTTCCCAAATCAGGGAGTGGTCGTCGATTCCTCTGGCAAGGTGATGGATTTCCTGAAAGCGTGGAATCTGGGTGGTTAGTGTCAAAATGTGGTCTATATGTGAGATGCCACATTGTGAATTTTTACAAATTATACCTACGTGTCCTTGCTGAATTGAAGTGTCCTTATCCTTATTGTTGATGTAAAATGTTGATGATGCCATTTCTTTTTGATTTGAAAGTCAATTAAATAACATTCTTTTTTCCCTAGGGCCCTAATGGTGAACCAGGTAGTGCTGGTATTCCTGGACCATTCGGCCCAAGAGTGAGTAATTTAAAAAACAAAAAATTAAGGAATTACTGATGAGGAATAGCGGCTTCTCTAAAAAGAAATTGAACAGAATTTTTCTTTACCCCAATTATTTGCTGTTAAACCTTATGTGGTTTATGCTTGCATTCCAAAGATGAAATCATAATTCAAAGTTAGTTGGTGTAAGGCTAATCACATCAAATGTATCATACTTCTAAGTGTTGCTCTGCTTTGTACTGAATGCTGCTGTGGCATGTTCTCTGTGCTCAGAGATTATATGTAGTATTTTTGGATTCACCTCACAGCCCTACAACCACCTAGGAAGTTGAAGCCGGGCCAAAGCACTATAATATTGTACAAACTAAAACAATACCTTCAATGCAGAATATTAGAAAATCTGATATTGTTGTGTGAACAAAAACCCTTACAGTGAAACTGATAAAAATATCACACAGTACTAAAAGAAAATCTGACATTGTTACAAGTATATATACCTTTTGAGTTAAACTGACAAGACAACAAATCAGTAGAACATGAACAGTTAATTAAATTGCAATGTATAAAAAGAGAAAAAATGAATCAGAGACTGCTTCACAACAGGTTTCTGTGGAACAAGGGTTGTCTATGAATAAGTTATTTAGAAAAATTAGAAAGTATTACATCAGGAATGTTTATGTCAAATATCAGAGGGCATGAACTAATTATTAAATTTCACATTACTCATTATTTTAGCACTATTTTTACTTGTTTTTGCTCTATAAAAAATGCAATTTTGCACAATACTGTAAATCAGAAAATAATAATTGCTATAAGAGTCCCATACCTGCAATCATATCCCCGCAACATGCTACAGTGTTGTGATGTATGTTTATGAAAATCCTACTCTATATTTTTTAATTTCAGTTGCTAAAATGATAGTCTTGTTTTAGTGACTAATTGCCAATAAGTAGCCATCATATATCTTTCCAAAATAAGTTCAGCCTATAAATAGTAATAATGACTATTTACTAAATATCGGCAATCATAACATGTAGACTTCATGGCCAATGTCTCTTATGGTCCTTTCAGTTTTCTTTCTTGATTGGTAGACATTATAATCCAGACTATTGGCCCAATATTCAGTTTTGTTCACCAGATTGTGATGGTGACTATGAATAAATTTAGCACATTATAGGAGAGGTATATGTATACATTCAAATGCTTACGTGATGAAGGTTTTACATAAAGTGTTTATTAAAATGGAATGCTAAGTCGAAGCACCTGAAATTTGTTAGGGTTTTTTTTTTGTATAACATGGTTAATAATTAAAACATATATTAGGAATATTGAACAAATATCAATGCAAGCACCTAATTACAATAGTCAAGCATGAAATTTGTGACTGCCATATATAAGGAATTTCGATTTAAAAAGTTTAAAAATATAATTTAAGAGTTTGTATAGATGTGTTTCAGTCTAAACAGATTTAGAAATTGATTATAAAAAAAATTATATTATTGATTTAACAAGGTTAATGATGTACAAATTTCTCTTTAAATTAGAACAGAAACACTTTTTTTACTTGAGTGCAACAGCAGGAAATATACAACTTCATAGTAATTCCCTTAATATTTTACTCAGGGTCCCCCAGGTCCAGTTGGACCCCCTGGAAAGGATGGTAATCCAGGACCTAATGGCCCAATCGGACCACCTGGTGTACGAGGAAGTGTGGGAGAAGCAGGCCCTGAGGTAAGTGAAAAAATGCCAAATATTAAACTATTATCTTGTAAATTATCCCAAAGACTTAATTAACAGCACTTGTGTCCTTGTTTGAAAAATGGAGAATGATGGCGAAAGCTTTCCTTTATCAAAATTCTGCCTTCTAGCGGCAAGTACAAGGAAGAGACAGAAGCTGAAATACTCCTTATCAAATGAGAAAATTCTCATTTTCATTCTGGCTATCCTCTTGCATGTTAGAAATGGTTGGAGATATTTGCTAACTGATTTTCACATATCCTTCCGCTGTGGGCACAGTGTCCTTTAGGGTATCCCTTGCATTCCCCTGTTAGTGGATCACACGAATGAACTACGCAGAACTCCTTGATCCTCAGATAAACCCGCATTTCTACACCCCCAACAATGTATGAATAACAGTATGAGGACAATCCCAGGAATATCCCAGATGCAGGATTCTCTGCCTTTTCTGAGTTCCACTAGGCAGCCATTCATTGTCATCAAGCAGAATAGGGGCATCATTGTGGCAATGCTGTTACTTCAATGGTATTATCCATTTCTAACCTGCTTTTCTCTAGTCTTGATCTGACCATACCGGTATTTGAGGTAAATTACTATCATCTGCATGCACTTTTAATGCATTTGTTTCATTATATTGCATTTAAATTATAGTGATACATTTGGTCCACAATGTATGACCATTCAATCCAACCCCAAAACATGCATACTAAGTTTTAAGTTGATAGAAATCCTTTTTCATGTCAAATATTTAATGAGACCTATTTTGTGTGATACTTATAATTTAATATAAGAAAAGATTTGAAGTATTTTATATTGCAGGTAGAAGCATACATTTTACCGAGTTCCCATTAACTAATTTATACTTAATTATTCTTAGCATACCAAGAGCTAGCAGTCATTCATCCATCAATCAATACATTTAAACGTTTTGTGCCCCTTACAAACGTTATTATTCTGTCCACAAAAATCAAGGGTAGACCATTTTTTGAGATACAATCTGTTTGTACGATACACATACTGTGAATAAATGAATGGCATCAAGTGAATTAGCTTGACACTCCTCCGGCTAGATATGTTCCTTCAGCCAGCACCTTGTGAGAGAAACAAAGGTTCTTAAACGATTTCCCTAGGACAGGAATAATTGAGTAGAAAGTCTTTTTACCACTGTCCATTACACCAGATTTCTTGGTTTACTGGACATTCAATTTAAGTTGCTGAGAAGAAGCATACAACATTACATCATAAATGGCAAAGGTGAGAGCTGCCTTCCGTAGTTTTTGAGACTCTAAATTGTGAGACAATGAACCAATAAGATTCACTTAACTGTTGAATTTACCTTTATTATTTGTCACTATTTCTATTCCTTTTATGTTTTACATATAATAGTAGTGTCATTGAAATATGAGGCTTAAAGTCTTTTGTTTGATTTTTATCTTCACAGGGTCCTTCTGGAGAAGCTGGACCACCTGGTCCTCCTGGCCCCCCTGGTCTTCTCACAGCTGCTATTGATGACTTCATTAGTAACTATGATGACACTATGCCAGAACCTCTTCCAGAGTTCACCGAAGATGAGGCTGGATCGGACAGCAACAAAACAGACCCTGGAGTACATGCAACTCTAAAATCCCTAAGCAGTCAGATTGAAACAATGCGCAGCCCCGATGGCTCCAAGAAACATCCAGCTCGCACCTGTGATGATCTCAAGCACTGTCATACTGCAAAGAAAAGTGGTATGTATGAATCATGTTTTAAGAATGTGTAATGCATTCTTATGTGATTATTCCTAAATGAGCTTTTAATTTATATACCCTTTTATACCATGAGATTGTCCATCTACTTAGGATTTCTCTATTTTTGCCACCACTGCCAATGAGATCAAAATCCCTTGCATACAGTGAATAATTGCTGTCACTGTGAGAATTGGAGTTACCAACACATATATAGATAGCTAGAGAGACCATCATTATAGAGAGACTTTTCCAGAAAATGGAAAAGAAACGGGATCCTAAACATAATAAATTACTGAATGTATACAGTGTACAAATTCTTAGACATCTACTATTCAAGACGGTGAAGACACCAGCACTTTTGAGGGGTTGTGGAACTTTTGCATTACCAAGTTTCAGCAGTAGAATTTGATCACACACTTATTATGAAATTATCTAATTATTCATAAGCAATTGATAAAAGCATTAAATATGACTGGTAAATGTCACAACAAGAGAGGAGTCTCAGTTGGCTAATGTCACAACTTGGTTCTTGGTGTTGCAGGCTCTACTTTAATCAATTAGAGTCTTTTACACACCGGTGTTTCAGGGTCACATGACCATTGGACCCCAAACTGGTTAACTTGGATCACTCATGGTAGTGTGGCAGTACAGTCCAAGGCCTAAACAAGGATGTAATGTGGGCTAGGCATTAGTTTACACAGTAATAATATCTAGTAGGATCAATATCCAATGAACACATTGTTTTAGTTTTATCAAAGAAAATAACTTAAACACAGACCAGAAAAATGCGCTGCATATAAAATTAAGATAATTAGTGAAAAATAGAAATACTTCAGTCTTTCTGAGCCAAAGTTCTCACCCCAAGCAGTACTATAGTGATTAAAAGCTAGGCATCATTGCCTGTAGCTTTGTTTAGACTACAGGCAATGCTACATAGGGTCATTCTTCAAAACTATAGCAATAGTACAAATACTCGAATTTCAATGATTTTGAATCAGCAGTTGCTATGAGCTCAATGTTTCTGGTCTGCCTATTGTCCAAACACCCAAAAGAACAGAACAACACACTCATCACTTGCAGGTGCCTGGTGTATAGACACAGCTGCTGGAGTCCCACAAGTCCAGTAGTCACCATGTTAGCTGTAGGAGGGCATTTGTTGGCCAGGGTGCCATTATACCAACCCACCCTCCAATGACACATAAGCGATGAGGGCCTATACCATTGATCAGAGTCTAGAAGTTTCTAGCAACAGGGAACCCAGATGGATGGTGATACTTGTTACTAGTGCATGAAAGGCAAGAGTAAAACTTTAGGCTATGCATACATTTTGGTAGGGACCAGGAGTTTATATAGAAAGTTCTTCATCATGGCAATCTCCTCTATGTACAGTGGAGGAGGAAATTGATGAAGCCATCTGAAATTCAGGAATGTTACAGTTAGGAACTCACACTGTTTCCCTTGATGTTGATCTGCATTACGTTTTGAGGTCATCCTTCCTTCTTTTTACATAGCTGATTTTGTGCTGGGCTCCTACATTTCATTTGCCTTTAATTAGCTAAAGATATGTTCCTTCCATCAAATAAAACAAAATCCTTCCTACAGCCAATCCAGCCACAGAAAAACCGTTCGCAGGCCCAATCAGTATTTCTGGTCTGACTTGGAGAAATGTAACCCACAATCCAGAGGATGCCACTCCTGAGGTTCTGCTTTCTTAGCCACCCTGATTGGTGGACTGTTGGCTGTTGTATCATCCCCTGATGTACAGGCTGAACCAATTATGGAGTCTGCTACTTTAGAATTCTTGGTTGCCCTCCCAACACGGCATGTTCACTCCATGATTACTGGATGGGAGTAGATTGCTGCTCCCCCTCCATCTCTTCGGACAGGTGTCTGCAATTTGGGGTGTATTATATGATGTGTTTGAACAACCTCACCAGGTAATACACTTACCAATCCCTTTAGGAGCATCCTGACTAGCTGTGGCTCTGAGCAGCAAAGCTAATACAAAGCACAAGTGTAAATCATTTAAACAGCACCAGAGTAATTGAAGAAGAAATCAACAAGACACTAAAGAAATAAGATATCAATTTATAAAGATAGACTGTATTTTTACATATTTCAGACACCACAATGAAAAAGATCCTTAGGAGGGTTTTTGGAGTTATAACATTGTCAAGCTATAGTTAATCAAATCATTTCACTCAACTGTGAACAAACATTTGAAAATTTAATGAATTTGATACTTGGAAATATTTTTATTAAAACATTGGGCTAGTTGTATTGCGGTGACTTAAAGTCACTTTAAGTGACCAACTCCAGAAAGAAGCCAGTCAGGGGGACCTGCAAGATTCTCAGAAATAGATACCTCAGCAGGTGAAGCAATCCTTAGTCAGTTCCAGGCACTTTATTTCCCTTGTAATGGATTCCTATGAAAGTGATCCTGAGGAAAGGGATGCTGAAGATGCTCAAAGATGTTGTGGAAGCGATGCAGATGATGGTGGTCATCCTGCAGCCACTACTCAGTCCATGAAGGAGGTGAGGCAGACCTGGTCACAGGGTTGTCTTTCCTCAAAGGACCTTCTGTGCTGGTAGAAGTCCAGTCACCTCTGGCCCCCTGATCAGGTTAGGAAGTCACAGTGCACTCTCAGAGTAAAACAATCAGCAGCATCAGTCCAAAAACTTGGGATGACTATAAAAAGGAGGCATTTCCTTACAATCACCAAGAGATGTCGCAGTGGAGGGAAAGTCTAAGATAAACACAAATAGGTACTGGTTACTTCCCCAGCACACAAAGCTCCTGGAGGAACTGAGGACAAGAGCTGAAGCCAGCTAAATAAATAACAGCTTGGTTTGCAATAAGCACAGAGTCCCATCAATCCATCCCCACACTGTGAACACACTTGCCCTCATCACACAGCATCAACTGCCTCCATCCAAGACCCAGACTTGATGAGAGGCCAAATGACCCCTGGATGAGAGACTGCACAGGCTGGGTAGGAGGCTGCAGCCAACCACTCACAAGAAGTACAGATAAAAAGGTCCACTGGTAACTGTAGTTTTAAACTGCTTGCATTATCAGTCTCTACAGCCTTTGTAGAGAGGGCTACAGGCACATTTTGTAATCTATAGGTGCTCTTTGCATGTCCCCTAGGACACAGAGCCGTGCTAACAGGTCCATGTAAACAGCGCTTGTCAGTTTACAAGCATAATTGTCATGTTGGCTGAGGTAAAAATTAAAAACTGTACAGCAACTTTAAATAAGATTTTAAAAGTCGTGAAGCACCTACATTGTTCAAGTGATTGTCAACCTTTGTCATGAAGAACCTCTGAGTTGTAGATGTTTGCCTTGTAGAGAATAAACATTATATTTATTGAAAATGTTCAATTCTCTTACGCATTTTCACTCGGATCTTGCCAATTTGCCAGCTTTTTTTCTAATGACATTATTTGTTTTGGTGATGCTGTATTACTTTTAGGAGAATATTGGATTGATCCCAATCAGGGATGTGCTGAAGATGCCATCAAAGTTTACTGCAACATGGAAACAGGAGAGACCTGTATTTCTGCAAATCCATCACATATACCTCGCAAAACATGGTGGGCCAGCAGGCATTCAACTGTATTTAAGCCCATATGGTACGGACTTGATATGAACAGAGGATCCCAAGTAAGTTGATTTATATCATTCACCAACACGTTGACGGCTGTGCACTATGTTGTTATTTGTTTTCATTAGGGTGCAGGTCAGCAGAACCATATAATTTGCATAGAGCTAGGTAGGCACCCTGTTGGCACCAACCTTGTGAGGGAAGTTGTTAGTTTTTAGTAGATCAGGGCACAAATCAATGAGACAGATGTTAAAAAGCAATGTGACCTGCAGGCAACCATTTTGACTCTACCACATATTCTAATATCTAACATCGTCAGAGACACTGTAGCCCAGATTTCTATAAGAAGCACCTGAATCAGAGTAAGTGCCTTGGACGTGAAAGATTGATCACTTTTGTTCCATAAGAACTGGCATGAGCCATTTTGAAATTCATTCTGCATTTGATGTTCCCACAATATAAAGAAACATCAGGTTGTTCCATATAACATAAAATTGGACAATTACTCATAACTCTTCTCTTAATCAAATGTTCAGCTCTTGCCCTTTTTGTCAGGGACAGTACACTGTTTTTCTATACTTTATTATTAGGACGTATTTTAATTATTGTAAAAGATTACTATAATAAATTACTATATCAATTGGAGACGTCAGAAGATAGATAATGACAGCCCAAGCCACTACCACATAGTTCACATTTATGAGCTTGTCCAGTAAATCTAGAGAGGTGGGATACCAATTAATTGAGGGGGTAATGCTACCTTCCTGCATAGTTGGATAGGATAGGATGTGATATACATTGGTTCCTGCATAGCTGGAAGATTTACATAAATACAGGAAATAATTGCTCTGAACATTATGTAAAATTTTCACCTTCTGGACATAGCCAAAAATCATAGTTGCCACATTAACTAAAGTGTTCACCACAAATAAAGGCATACACAAAATCGATGATTGGCCCGAAACCATGAGAAATGATTGAGTAGGAATTTCTCCCTCTATCCTAACATTAAACATCCTAAAGTTACTATGGAGCAAAAAGTTTCAGTTATAATGCATTTGGTGGCAGATTTAGGACATTTTCATTTGAGGAACAAATTACAAATTTTGGCACATCTGAAATATTTCTGCCTTGTCATTAATGTATTCGGCTGTAGAAGGGCACTTAGGGCCAGATGTAGGAAGCCGTTTGCATGGTACAAACTGCGAAAATCGCATTTTGCGCCATGCAAACTGCCTAACGCGATGCTCATTCACAATTTGCGAGTCTGTACCGACTCGCAAATTGTGAATACGACTCGCAAATAGGAAGGGGTGTTCCCTTCCTATTTGCGACTCGCATTGCAATGCTGAATTGCTTTGTGACCGCAAATGTGGTCGCAAAGCAATTCGCAGTTACCACCAGTGTCAAAGATCTGGAAGTATATAAAATGCTCGCTAGAGCCAGCCAGATAGGTCAGTGACCTAAGCGCCCACTGTTAACATCAAATGCGACTTGCATGTTGTGAGTTTTAATCATGTTCAGGTCAACTTACCTTTTCATTATTCCAACTTTGATATACTGAGTACCATTAAACTGGCACCCGTTATTTATAGACCTTTGACACAGAATAATTAATGGCTTTAAGTGCTGCACAAAAAGAGCTGCTGCCATTATTACTTTTTTTAATTTTGCACACTTAAGTGCATAGAATTACGTCTGTTCTTGTGATAGAAATTTGTGAGCTTACCATACCAGTCATCTAATGGTTCACTCTCACACCCAGACACTCAGTCATGTACTTTCGCACTCAACATCTTAAAGTTTCTCTGTAGCCAAACAATCACCTACTGAGCCACCTTTCCAAACCAGTATCATTCTGACACACAAGTTGCTTCTGACAAGAACATATCATGTAATACAAAGGAATACATAGAGCCACGAAGTTCCACAGAGGGGGCAGTGATCGAATGTGGCACATGGTATAGCTTAATATATCAGTGAGAATTCAATGAAACTGAAAACATATTTCAAGGTAGTGTTGTGTGATGCTATGAATGCTGTCATTAATTTTTGGTGTCTATAATGTTAAGAGCAATATTATAAAATAATGTGACTTGAAGTTTAATTTGTGGTATCATAAGCTGGCTATGGAGTGGTGAGTTAAGGCAATGAAACTAGTTTTCTTCGAATTACATGAGATTTTACACCATAAACGTAGCTTCACTTCTACTAAAACGAACGCTTTTGAGACTAGTATTTTTCATTTGCTTTCACAACCACGAAGAATTTTTAAAAATTGGAGAAGGGCAGTGCAGTTTCCTTGCATTGGTGGAGGTAATTTTAGGCTTAGAGAATATATTGTCGTCTGTTGGGACAAAAGGCTTGATTTATCTATGTTCTTTAACTGAAAGTAATAGGAGGTGCGGGGGGATATCCTAACCTTGCAAGTGGTCAAAGTGACCCTCAATGGTGATGAACTGTTTGCAGAAGTAGAGTTGGAACTAGAGATCTCAAGAAGAGCATTTGTACTGATTCTGAGATTTGTAAAGCAGGGAGGGGAGGTGCAGGGATTTAATTCAAGGAGATGATCACATAAATGTCACCAAACAGTTTTCGTTTGTAACGTTTGCATGATTTGCCTGATTGCCAGTATCCTGTTAGTGACAAAGCTGCGTCATTGAAACGCAGTCCATTCATTAAGCAGGACTGCAAACATACAACTTATGAACATGTTCTAGTGAATCTAGTTCCGAAGGTCAGAAGGGGCTGATAAACTGCCTCTGCATTCCTTTACTAATTTATTTGCTATCCATCTAACCCAACTCTCCACCGAAATGAGCAGTTTGTCTTGTTCTTGTTTTGGCTGCACTTATGTTATTACTCTTATGAGCAAGCTTCTGCATGAGATTCTATTTTGCTAACTGCATGATGTACAAACGTTTCCTCCGGCTCTGAAGGCATGTGGTCTCTTACTGTGTGCAGTCCTTTGCCGCTCCTCGGGACTGAACCCCTCTAACTTGGATTCCATAATTAAAATGAACAATACAAATATATTCAGTTTACATTATACTTTCTTCATGGATAGAACCTTAGTGAATTCTTTGAATTTTTCACTTTAGATTAACTATGAATGCATATATATATGACATAATCATGCGCATTACATCTAGAGGAAATATGAGGGTAGGCATGGTAGTTGTTTGCATAACTTGCAAATCGTCAATCCATCTTCTCATGGGATCAGTACTTTACAGACGTCTATGATGCCTTTATTCTAAAGATGCTGAGATGAAAGATGGGCCTACACAAGGAATGAAACAGATCTCTTCTTGCCTGACAAAATGTTTACCTTCTTTCCCTCTTAGCGCCAGTGAAACAAGGCATCCCCACAAGGCTTCATACATCCTGTACGTTTTTCTGCCTATACCTGCAGCCCCTCGGTTTTCTCATTAAACACTTAAGCATGACTTACCTTCAGGTTCATGACACCCAGTTGTACATATGTCTCCCACAGAGAACATTGGGGCATATTTACATGCCGCTAGCACCACCGCAGCATCACTTTTTTGTAACTCTCCGGTGCCGCTATGCACTGCACCATATTGACAAGGTGGCGTTAAGCCACTTCTTGTTGCTTAAAACCACCTTGTAAATACGGCCCCTTCACATACAGCACTTTGCATGAAAGGGGCCTGCAATGGGTGCTGCTGTGCCTGAATTACAAAGAAGAGTGCCAAACAGGCCATCTCGATCACAGTGAAATCATGGGAAATTTAATAAGCTGCAAACACACAAAAGGGAAACCCTGTCTGGATAGAGTCAAACTAAACTTTTTATAGAAAGTAAAGTGATCCACTTGTGCAAGCAATAGTAGTGGGATCACCTTTCAGTAAGGTCCCTGGTGAAGACCAAACTAGGAGAAGATGATATGAATAGAGAATAGGGCCTGATTTAGAGTTTGGCCGAGGGGTTATTGTAAAGAACAGACCACGCAGAATCTGGTACAGGAACGGTTCATTTAATGCAGAGTAGATCCGTACGTACAGAGCAATGTCAGCACAGCAGTCATAAGCAACTGCTGTTACAACATTCTCCCTACAGTATAATTCTCCTACATTCTACCCCTATTATGACCACTTATCTTAACATTCTAACTACCACAGTTATTCCATCAGAAACATGATGGGCGCCCCATCCACCATGTTATAAGTTCTATTGACTATCATGGAATTGTAATATGGCAGACAGGATATCTGTCACAATTCTGATGGAGTAACCCCCACCGCCAAACTCTAAATCAGGCCCTTAGTTTAATTACAAAGGAGTGGGGTGGATTTGCTTTGATTTTGGTACTGAATCCAGCATCAGGATGGTGATGTACTTATTTTGTGGAATAAAATGTATCCTGTAATGTGACACAATATAGATATGGAAACACACTGCAAACAAATTGGCTTGTAAATGGTCATCAGTATGATCAAACGTGTAACCCTTGGGGACTAACTACAAATGTCATGGTTATTTTGTTGCTGCAATGTTTTATTAATCAGGAGAATGACTCTGTCTTTTCAGTTTGTCTATGGCGACACAGCTGTCACACAAATGACATTTTTGCGCCTTCTATCCAAAGAAGCTTCCCAGAATATTACATACCATTGTAAAAACACTGTGGGATACCTGGACGACAAAGCACAAAATCTGAAGAAGGCTGTTATCCTCAAAGGTGCCAATGACCTTGAAATCAAAGCAGAAGGCAACAGCCGTTTCAGATACACTGTCCTTGAAGACACCTGCTCAGTAAGTTGCATTTTCCTAAATATATATATATATGTATATATATATGCATGCATGTTGTACGCATATCATCGCACATAACACATGGCAATAATAATAAAGAAATCATTATTCCCAAGTCAATAATGAGCTCAAGAGTCCAATATAAAATTAATGTTTAGAGTAAACATCAACACTACAACTATTTTCCTAATTATTCACTAGATTTTATTTAGATTCAGCATTCTGTTATTTTTGACTATTGACATATTCTTTCTGAAGAACTTACACTATTTCCTGATCTTTGGTAAATGTAGATTGGAATCTTAGGAGATTTAATGTAAGGCAGACTTTCCATGCAGTTCCTACAATAGACACTTCGCAGTGATGATGATCCATTTCCAATTTAATGTTATGTATGGTCCACCTAAGTAATTTTCCTCTACTTTCAACAGCTATGTAGGAACAGCAACGTAATGGAGGAGTCCCCCAAATATATAAAAAGCCTTCATCCCATCCACTTATACAACTCTCTCTTCAACCCTCTTCTGCTGTCCCATCCAGTTTAAAGAAAATACCTGTCCTCCTGCCTCCCATCCTCCGCCATCCTCTTTGCTCTCTCTTTCTCTTACTACTTAAAGTCATTCTTTCTGCTCTCACATATGTGGAGAGACAGCGCCACACTAACAGTGGTTTTCTGAGAGTCCCTAATCAGCGTGGCATGTTTTCCTAGTCATCATAGGTCTGCAGAGATCCACGCTGAGAGAGAAAGTTAGTGAGTGGCAGTGGCAGAATGCTACTTTTGTTTTCTGTGAAGATCCAGGGGAAGTGGAAGAATGTAGATCAGACTACCAGTTACCCAATCAACCACTTTACTTGGATCTCCACAGACAGACAAATCAGTGTAACAGGGGAAATGAGCTGCTCCCTCATGATATAACAGAAGTGGGAATAACCTTTGTGCCCCACTGTTGTTATGGCCCTGCAGTAAACATATAGAAATATATATGGGTAACAGTGAATATTGGCAATGTTTTTGACCAAGCGGTTCTGAGTGACATCAAATAGACAAAAAGAATGAAGCTGGGGTTGTCTATGATGTCACTCAAAACCCCAAACTGAAAAGCATCTCTGTGTTTCACTTTTTCCACATCTATAATTTTGTTATGTATGATCCCCAAAATCATCTGGCCCTGCTTTCAACTAATCTACAAGGCAGAGAGTAATGGGGAGCACACCATAGTCTCTGCTCCCTATCACGAATGTTAAAAAAAGGCCTGTGATAGAGCCCAGCAATAGCATCCTGGAATTCCTTTATGAGGTAGCAACAGTGAGTAGTGTATTCTGTTACCCACTGTTGTTATTTCCTAGCAGTGAATTACTTGATTTAGAATATATGAGAGCCAACATAAGAAACAGATTTTTAATGTGGTTATTCATGTTAATGTCTCAATATGAACGCCAGATTCAGGGCACAGTGGCATTACTTTCTGGAAAGCAGACGTTCTCTGTAGTGCACAGAGCAGTTTATTTTCCTCTTCCAGGACATGTATGCTTACCTGATTCTCTTCACAGAGCTAATCACTTCACCTTGAGAGATGTCCTATATTTCAAACCTCCGGACAGTGCACCTTAAGATCACACATCCTATCTGTGTCAACATGTATTTCTCTTAGGTACCTCAAACATAACCTTTTAGACATGTGTGATCGGTGGATTTAGAATTACATGGAAATGTTCTTTTTAATTCAATAAATATTCACATTTATCAAAATGCAACCCTAGCCAGGGGAAACAGGGTACACTATTTAGAAATAATGCAAAATCATCTACTACCAAGCAAATTTTTTTATTTTTCAGCTGCACACTTGCATATATGCAATCTTATTTCACATATTTACATTTTAGGCACAATGAGAATTATATTTTAGTTTTGATGTGGTGGTGAAGAGTAGAACATTTACTACACCCAGTAAATACTGATACTTGGAGTGAAGTACTCAGCAGATGTATTAATTACCCCCTATTCCAGTTTTGCAATCTCAGTATGCAGTATATGTCCATTCAGTTTTATCTCACTTAAAGTTTCATGCTTTGCCTTTTACAATGCCTTTTCCTGATAAAGTCAGTATTTAACTTCATAGTCATAATATTGGCCGATTTGATATCTCAAATCCGATTTTTTCAGGCAAGCTACAAGGCTGGGATTGATATCTATGTCTCCAAATTTAGAAATCGTCAGCTTCCACCCAATGGTCACACCTCTGCCTTATACTGGAGTGTTTGCAAAAAGTTGTAAAACACTTATAGGTTGTATGAGTATAAAGCATTAATGTACTATTTACCAATAAAGGATTAATGTAAACCTTTCATGTGTTCTGTACCCTTACTTCCCTTTTTTCTGAAAAGACAAAGGGCTGGATTTCGATATTGACTTATGTGTTACTCCGTCACAACGGTGAAGGAAATCCTGTATGCCGAAATCTAAATCCCATTATTTCCTATGGGATTTAGATTTCGGCGGACGGGATATCTGTTACCTTTGTGATGGAGTAAACCATCCTCCAATATCTAAATCTGGCCCAAAATCCTGGATGACGTTTTTGTAGCATGCCACAAACGTGTAATTTTGTTTCTTTTCTTTTCAGAAACGCAATGGCATTGTGGGAAAGACTGTCTTTGAGTACCGAACCCAGAACGTGGCACGCTTGCCGATCATTGATATTGCACCTGTGGACATTGGCAGCACAGACCAAGAGTTTGGAATTGAAATCGGGCCAGTTTGCTTTTTGTAAAAGACCAACAGGAACACACAAGAACACAGACTGACTGAAGTTAATCCTGAGACTCTTGAAATACTGGCTGACACATCAGCATTGTACATACAGATCTCCTATTAAATTGTCTGGCCTTCCAAATATTTATTTTACTTACAAACTTTACATTTTTCTAAATAACATTTAGTAGAGTACTGTGATTAAAAAAGTCCAACAATTCATTTTTTTTTCTTTTGAGTGAGTGTTACTTATCAGTGATATTGTTGTATTTTTTCCTCACGTTACCCTCAGTGTATTGGAAATTTTAGGCAACATTTAAAAGGACTGGCTTCTAAATGGAGTAAGGATTACGGACGTTTCAGTCTTTTTTGATGTGGTTATGAACTTGTGTCTAGTTTACAAGTGGCAATCATTATATTGTGCGATACACAATATCATTATTTATTGCACCATATTCAGAAAAAATGGCAGATCCAGAACTTTTTCACACTGTAAATGGTGGGATTCTCCTAATTTGGGATTTCAGACTCTAAGGAGGGCAGTGTTATTCTGTGATTGCATCTAACCTTTTTTGCATCATGCCAAAACCCTTTCATAGTAGTTTAGGGATGTAGTACTATATTGACTTCCTGTCTCATTGTTTACAGTTGAGTATAAAGTAGTTGGTCCAGACGAAAGTAACTGCAGCATAGTGTGTTAATATTTCAGGGCCAATGACATTAATTAGACCTTCAATTTTTCCTAGCTAACAGGACACAATTCCTTCTTTTATTGATTGTTGTGCACGATCAGATTGCTTGCTATATTTTCAATTTATTTTTGTCATCTTCCTGTTAGATTGAGTAGGATAGTCCTGGCCAACTAGCTTTGGATTTCATTTTTCAAACCAAATAATAACGCTATTTCAATGTTGTGAAATCCAGTGTTGCTGAGTATATGAGGTTACTTCAGATGCTCTGAGATTGTGCAAAAATCTTCTTCTCTACAAATAATCATCTTAACAGTATTGAACAAATTAACTTCCTAGGTGGGAACTATACCTAAATCCCTTGTGCCGGCATGTACAGAGGACCATGAAATCTGGAAGCTTAATGATGTTTCCGGGCAACTTAAATCATAAAATATTACTAAACTACCATTTAGAACACGAGTAAATTAATGCTTTCAAACGTCTCTCAGTCAAAGTTGACATAATCCATATTGCTTCTGACCAAGAAATGCTCAACATTCCCTCTAAGGTTTACAAGAGACAAGTTGTGCATACACTTATAGAATGGCTATGATGTTGTTCACTTGAAAGATTGAATATGAAAACAAAATATATTTAAATTCTTTCACTATGAGTCAAGATGTAGGGACCTTGCCACTACCGCTTATTGTCACAACCCACAACCTATTTACAACAATAACATTGTTAATCAGACTTTGATTAATCATTTCCACAGTTTTGTAATATTTGACAAACATATGATGATGAGCAGTGTATAATCTGCATACATTTCAGCTCTCCATCTCTCAGCAACATTTCAATTAGTCATCCATGCTGAAATGCGTCAACATGGAATCTCTCTGATGCCTTCAGAATTGTGTTCCTTGGTATTCAGGTTTGCCAGACAAGTGTTAATAGGTCCATTGTATACTTAGTGTTGAGAGAACAACGTTTAATTCCGAAACAGTTTTATGTACAGAGCATTGCCATTGTGAACGTTCCAGTCTTTCTTGAATGTTCAGGTACAAAAGGGTCCTGCATTTCTTAGCATAAGCTACCTCATCTCTTGTAGTTGGGATGCATGTATTGTATTTTTGTATTGCTCTAGAAAGAAAAGGTGCTGTTGTAATTCCAAAAATTGAGAGAGAGAGGCTAGGAATGTATATCATGGTGCTAAAATGCCTTTTGTGAAATGCCTGAACAAAACACACGTTATAATTTTATGTACTACCCACACCATTATAAATGTCTAAACTTGCATTTCTTCTTGTACTGTAAAGGGAAGTGTAGTTAGTGTATTAGCTTTGTTGGCTGTATACTTAAACCATTCTTAACATCTGCAAGTTTTATCATGAAAATAATGTGGGCTCAAATTCACATCACAGATGTTCAGTCTCTTTATTGCATTTGTTGCTCAATTTTTCTTTCTTTTCGGATTCTAAAATAAACAGCTGGGCCATCCCAAAAGGAAAGCGATGAGCATAGCTTTATTCATGTATTATTGCAAAAGCGTTAATTAAATACAAGCTTCTTGTTATGCCTCATTGTAGAATTACTTAGAGCATAACCAGTAACATTCCAAAAACAAATCGATGTAGTGCTTTGTATTGTTTCACATTTTTCCTTTATTCTAAGTAATGTTTGATTGCAATTTTCACGATGCAATATGGAATGGATTTGTGCGAATCAACAATCAGCTTTCAAATTTGTGATGAGCAGTTCATACATCACAGAAGTGTAGATGCACTTTCTGGATATGTTTCCCGAATAGCAAACTGTACCTGCATGTACTTGCCAGTGCTGTATGCACTATGATGTATCACATGAACTACTAATACCTTATTTTTAATGCCCCCCCTTGAGCCACATGAGTTACGTTGCATGTGCCTGTGGATGCCAGGTGGTCCTTGCAGTGACCAGTATCAGTGATTTGATGAGTCCGCGTACAGGTGTATCACTCACACAGGAATCAGAACTACTATTTGATAAAAATGCATATGGAGCATATGTTCTTACATCACAATGTACATGAGATGGCTGAGGGAAACATTCTCAACTTTATCCTAAGCACAATAACCTTGAGTCTATAGTTTGATCCATGACAGCTGATAAGAATTATTGATGCATTTTGCACATGTTGTACATCATGGTATATAGGTTCAGTCTGGTAAACATACTGATAAATGATAAACATCATGTGCAGCAGAAGATTGAGGGGCATCTTTAAGAGCCCCTAACGCCATTCTAATGCCATATTAGTGTCATTTTGTGCCGCTAATGTGGCATTATAAGGCCAAAAACTACACGCCATATTTACAAAGTTGCGCCACTTTGTGTTACATCATGCCTGCGCCAGGCATAATATATGCATAGGGGGTGTTGGCCCGAAAAAATGATGTGAGGAAATCTAACAGATTTCCTTGTGTCATTTGTTTTGCACTTTTAACGCCTGCTCAGAGCAGGTGTTACAAGGGAGCATGCCACTGAATACAATGGGCTCCTATGTACTCTGCAGAAGTAGCACCAACATTTTGGCGCCATGCCTGCAGAGTACATCAATAGTGTAAAAAAATGATGCTATTGCTCCCTACTTAGCTCCATGTTATGCCGTATTTTAAATACTGTGCACACATGGTAGCGGTAGGGGGGGCGCTGTATGCCCCTAGGCCCATATTTATACTTTTTTAGCACATCATTTGCGTCATTTTTTTACGCAAAAGCAGCACAAACTTACAAAATACACTTGTATCTTGTAAGTTTCTGCCGCTTTTGCATCAAAAAGCGACACAAATGCAGCGTTAAAAAAGTATAAATATGGGCCTAAGTGTTTACATTGTGGCATACCCATACATTTTACATGCTGACACCAAATGACAGGAAGAGCCACCACATCTCAAACAAGGTCACAGATCTCCATGTAGATGAAGATACCACAAGGTGAAAAACCCAGGGGTTAAAGTTAGAAAGTAGAGGCCTCTGGTTCACAAAACTTCACATCATGCTGATACCAAACTCATGTTGAATTCAATTTTAGAACACTTAAACCCCTTCGCATCCAAGGATGTAAGAGTTACGTCCTTGGCTGTGGTGCTGAGGCACCAAGGACGTAACCGTTACGTCCTTGGACTGGCTCATGGGGGGAGCGGTAGCTGAGGGGCACATTGTATTTAGTCCATTTCTGCTCCCCTGGGGGACAGATCAGCCTATTTTTATTAGGTCAATCTGCCCCCAAGGAGGCAGAAACCACTAGGCACCAGGGATTTTTATTTTTTGCATCAATTTCACGCATGGAGATCGACCCCTTAGGCAAGGGTCGTTCCCCTGGGGCAATTTATTTTAGGCCTTTTCTGCCCCCTTGGGGGCAGATCGGCCTCTTTTTATTAGGCCGACCTGCCACCAAGGGGGTCAGAAACCACTAGGCACCAGGGATTTTTTTTTTTTGCCAATTTTAGGCAGGGTTCGCTGTCCTGGGGGGGGAAACATTTATTTTAGTCTATTTCTGATCCCCTTGGAGGCAGAACAGCCTATTTCTATTAGGCTGATCTGCCCCCAGGGGGACAGAAACCACTTAGGCACCAGGGATTAGTGTGTGTGTATGTGTGTGTTTTGTTTGGGGGGGTGCCCCTTGAGCAATGGTTGCGCCCCATAGTGGCACATTACTGCAGATCGGTCTATTTTTGGAGGGCCAATCTGCCCCAGGGGTGCAGAAAGCCCACCAGAGACCAGGGAAGATTTGTTTACAAAATTAGAGGGTGGGGGTATGGCCATACCCCCACCCCAAATAAATGGGGCTAAAGTTGTTCTGCCCACCAGTGGGCAGAAAGGGCAATTACTCCCGATCCACACCCAAATATTGGGGTGGCGGCTACCAACCAGTATGGGCCTGGTTATGCCCCCACCCCAACTGAAGGGGGGTAACAGTCTTTCAGCTCTCCCCCCGCAAACCAAAACATCTTATCCCATGGCAAGCAAGAGAACATTTGATTATTTTGGGTTTTGGTTTTACATTTGGGCCATGAGAGCTTGGCTAACTCCCAAAATTGTCCCACTTGGAATGGTGAGGGCTGCACTTTTTGGACTTTGGGACGCTGTTGTATAGAAAAATCCATAAGACCTAGACACATCTGAAAACACATCTGGGTGAGCCCAGGGTGTTGTGCTTCACATGCACCATGCACCGTTTTCTTACCCACAATGCCCTGCAAACCTCCAACTTTGCTGAAAATTACAAATTTTTCTACATTTTTGTGATGGAACCTTCCGGAATCTGCAGGAATCCACAAAATTTCTACCACCCAGCATTGTCTCATCTAGACCGATAAAAATTCTGCCCCACTTGTCAGCCTAAAAATTTTTTTTTCCAACTGCCCTTTTGGACCGGCTTTGGTTCCCCCTCAGTCTCAGTCAATAGCACTTGACCCACATAGACAAGTGAGGTATCACTTTTACTGGGAGACTGAGGGGAGCGTTGGATGGTAGGAAGTTTGTCCCAGTGTGGTGATCCCACACTGAAATGTGGGAAAAATTAGATTTTATAGCTAAATTTGAGCTTGCTGAGGATTCTGAGTAAAAAAAAAAAAGATCTACGCAAGTCAGACCTCCCTGGACTCCCTCGGGTGTCTAGTTTTCAGAAATGTCTGGGTTTGGTAGGTTTCCCTGTATAGCTGCTGAGTCCAGGACCAAAAACACAGGTGACTCCCCCACAAAAACAGGTAGTTTTGTATTTGATCATTTTGATGTGTCCAGATAGTGTTTTGGAGCATTTCCTTTCACGGGTACTAGGCCTACTCACTCAAGTGAGGTACCAATTTTATTGGGAGTCTTGGGGGAATGCTGGGTGGAAGGAAATTTGTGTCCTTCCAGATTCCAAAACTTTCTGTCGCCGAAATGTGAGGAAAAAGTGTTTTTTGACCAAATTTTTAGGTTTGCAAAGGATTCTGGGTAACAGAAGCTGGTGAGAGCCCCACACGTCACCCCATCCTGGATTCCCTAGGAGCCTAGTTTTAAAAAATGAACAGTTTTGGTAGGTTTCCTTAGGTGCTGGCTGAGCTAGAGGCCAAAATCCACAGGTAGGCACTTTTAAAAAAACAGCTCTGTTTCCTTTGGGAAAATGTGATGTGTCCACGTTGTGTTTTGGGGCATTTCCTGTTGTGGGTGCTAGGCCTACCCACACAAGTGAGGTACCATTTTTATCGGGAGACTTGGGGGAACGCTGGGTGGAAGGACATTTGTGGTTCCTTTCACATTCCAGAACTTTCTGTCACCAATATGTGAGGAAAAAGTGTTTTTTTGGGCCAAATTTTGAGGTTTGCAAAGGATTCTGGTAACATAACCTGGTGAGAGCCCCACAAGTCACCCCATCTTGGATTTCCCTAGGTGTCTAGATTTAAAAAATGCACAGGTTTGATAGGTTTCCTTAGTTGCTGGCTGAGCTAGAGGCCAAAATCCACAGCTAGGCACTTTCCAAAAAACAGCCCTGTTATCTTTGGGAAAATGCGATGTGTCCACGTTGTGTTTTGGCGCATTTTCTGTTGCGTGCGCTAAGCCTACCCACACAGGTGAGGTACCATTTTTATCGGGAGACTTGGGGGAACGCTGGGTTTGTGCCAGCTGAGCTAGAGGCCAAAATCTACAGCTAGGTACTTAGCAAAATCACATCAGATTTCAATGTAAAAATGTGATGTGTCCATGTTGTGTTTCTTGTCGCGAGCATTAGGCCTTCCCACGCAAGTGAGAGATCATTTTTATCAGGACACTTGGGGGAATACAGAATAGCAAAACAAGCGTTATTGCCCCTTGCCTTTCTCCACATTTTTTTCCTTCCAAATGTAAGACAGTATAAAAAAAAGACGTCTACATGAGAAATGCCCTGTAATTCACATGCTAGTATGGGCACCCCGGAATTCAAAGATGTGTAAATAACTACTGCTTCTCAACACCTTACCTTGTGCCCATTTTGGAAATACAAAGGTTTTCTTGATACCTGTTTTTCACTTTTTATATTTCAGCAAATTAATTGCTGTATACCCGGTATAGAATAAAAACCCATTGCAAGGTGCAGCTCATTTATTGGCTCTGGGCACCTAGGGTTCTTGATGAACCTACAAGCCCTGTCTATCCCCACAACCAGAAGAGTCCAGCAGACATAACAGTATATTGCTTTTAAAAATCTGACATCGCAGAAAAAAGTTACAGACTAAAACGTGGAGAAAAATGTCTGTTTTTTTCACCTCAATTTCGATATTTTTTTTATTTCAGCTATTATTTTCTGTAGGAAACTCTTGTAAGATTTACACAAATTACCCCTTGCTGAATTCAAATTTTTTTCTACGTTTCAGAAATGTTTAGCTTTCTGGGATCCAGTACACCTATTTCTATCACTACCTGGAAGGAGGCTGAAAGCACAAAAAATTATAAAAATGGGATATGTCACAGTAAGATGCCAAAATTGTGTTAAAAAAATGGGTTTTCTGGTTCAAGTCTGCCTGTTCCTGAAAGCTGGGAAGATGGTGATGTTAGCACCACAAACCCTTTGATGCCATTTTCAGGGGAAAAAACGCAAGCCTTCTTCTGCAGCCCTTTTTTCTAATTTTCTTTTTTTTAAACAAAATGTTTGCTGTATTTTGGCTCATTTCTTGGTCTCCTTCAGGCGAACCCACAAAGTGTGGGTACCTCCAGAATGCCTAGGATGTTGGAAAAAAAGGATGCAAATTTGGCATGGGTAGCTTATGTGAACAAAAGGTTATGAGGGTCTAAGCACGAACTGCCCCAAACAGCCAAAAAAAGGCTTGGCACCTGAGGGGGAAAAGGCCTGACAGTGAAGGGGTTAAAATCCCATCTCAGTGTATGAAGGTTGCCTATGCACATGCAGTTCTCTCAACTAGAGTAGGTTTACATGAAACTAGCATTATAGAAACGCTGTCAAGGATCACAATGGAGAGCAGGTTTTACATGCAACTAGCATTATATAAACACTGTCAAGGATCACAATGGAGAGCAGAAGACCTCCTCGACCTCCTTGAATGTCTTCAGCACCTTATCCTCCAGTCAGAGCACTATTGGTATTCTATTACCGCAGGCTGCTGCTGTGAACAACCCTTTGTCTTTGATGCAGTGGTGAGTTGTCTTCATTTGTACCAATGTTCCTCTCTTCAAGCACTGAGAGGCTATCAGTTCCTATTTTTTCTGTACACTGATCTATCATTCATGAACTGGAGATCTGGGAAACTTTTTATAAATATGGTACACTTCCTCTGTTTGTGCAATAGCACACTTTTCAAAAGCTGTGCTGGCAGCAAACTGAGACATTGCGCCATATTACAAAGAATGCCCTGCCCCCAGGCCAGTTGCAAACTGCAGCTGTCCGGGGTAAAGTGCATTCAAGATAAATACAAAGTGTAGGAAGTTGGCTCTGTATGTGCTATTTCAAAGTAAGGAATAGCATGCACAGAGTCCAAGGGTTCCCCTTAGAGGTAAAATAGTGGTAAAAAGAGATAATACTAATGCTCTATTTTGTGGTAGTGTGGTCGAGCAGTAGGCTTATCCAAGGAGTAGTGTTAAGCATTTGTTGTACATACACATAGACAATAAATGAGGTACACACACTCAGAGACAAATCCAGCCAATAGGTTTTGTATAGAAAAATATCTGTCCTTAGTTTATTTTAAGAACCACAGGTTTAAATTTAACATGTAATATCTTGTTTGAAAGGTATTGCAGGTAAGTACATTAGGAACTTTGAATCATTTCAATTGCATGTATACTTTTCAAGTTATTCACAAATAGCTATTTTAAAAGTGGACACAGTGCAATTTTCACAGTTCCTAGGGGAGGTACGTTTTTGTTAGTTTTACCAGGTAAGTAAGACACTTACAGGGTTCAGTTCTTGGTCCAAGGTAGTCCACCGTTGGGGGTTCAGAGCAACCCCAAAGTTACCACACCAGCAGCTCAGGGCCGGTCAGGTGCAGAGTTCAAAGTGGTGCCCAAAACGCATAGGCTTCAATGGAGAGAAGGGGGTGCCCCGGTTCCAGTCTGCCAGCAGGTAAGTACCCGCGTCTTCGGAGGGCAGACCAGGGGGGTTTTGTAGGGCATCGGGGGGGACACAAGCCCACACAGAAATTTCACCCTCAGCGGCGCGGGGGCGGCCGGGTGCAGTGTTAGAACAAGCGTCGGGTTCACAATGGAAGTCAATGAGAGATCAAGGGATCTCTTCAGCGCTGCAGGCAGACAAGGGGGGGCTTCCTCGGGGAAACCTCCACTTGGGCAAGGGAGAGGGACTCCTGGGGGTCACTTCTGCAGTGAAAGTCCGGTCCTTCAGGTCCTGGGGGCTGCGGGTGCAGGGTCTTTTCCAGGCGTCGGGACTTAGGTTTCAGAGAGTCGCGGTCAGGGGAAGCCTCGGGATTCCCTCTGCAGGCGGCGTTGTGGGGGCTCAGGGGGGACAGCTTTTGGTACTCACAGTCGTAGAGTAGTCCGGGGGTCCTCCCTGAGGTGTTGGTTCTCCACCAGCCGAGTCGGGGTCGCCGGGTGCAGTGTTGCAAGTCTCACGCTTCTTGCGGGGAGATTGCAGGGGTCTTTAAAGCTGCTCCTTTGGATAAAGTTGCAGTCTTTTTGGAGCAGGTCCGCTGTCCTCAGGAGTTTCTTGTCGTCGTCGAAGCAGGGCAGTCCTCAGAGGAATCAGAGGTCGCTGGTCCCTTTGGAAGGCGTCGCTGGAGCAGAGTTCTTTGGAAGGCAGGAGACAGGCCGGTGAGTTTCTGGAGCCAAGGCAGTTGTTGTCTTCTGGTCTTCCTCTGCAGGGGTTTTCAGCTAGGCAGTCCTTCTTCTTGTAGTTGCAGGAATCTAGTTTCTAGGTTCAGGGTAGCCCTTAAATACTAAATTTAAGGGCGTGTTTAGGTCTGGGGGGTTAGTAGCCAATGGCTACTAGCCCTGAGGGTGTGTACACCCTCTTTGTGCCTCCTCCCAAGGGGAGGGGGTCACAATCCTAACCCTATTGGGGGAATCCTCCATCTGCAAGATGGAGGATTTCTAAAAGTTAGAGTCACTTCAGCTCAGGACACCTTAGGGGCTGTCCTGACTGGCCAGTGACTCCTCCTTGTTGCTTTCTTTGTTCCCTCCAGCCTTGCCGCCAAAAGTGGGGGCCGTGGCCGGAGGGGGCGGGCAACTCCACTAAGCTGGAGTGCCCTGCTGGGCTGTGACAAAGGGGTGAGCCTTTGAGGCTCACCGCCAGGTGTTACAGCTCCTGCCTGGGGGAGGTGTTAGCATCTCCAACCAGTGCAGGCTTTGTTACTGGCCTCAGAGTGACAAAGGCACTCTCCCCATGGGGCCAGCAACATGTCTCTAGTGTGGCAGGCTGCTGGAACTAGTCAGCCTACACAGACAGTCGGTTAAGTTTCAGGGGGCACCTCTAAGGTGCCCTCTGGGGTGTATTTTGCAATAAAATGCACACTGGCATCAGTGTGCATTTATTGTGCTGAGAAGTTTGATACCAAACTTCCCAGTTTTCAGTGTAGCCATTATGGTGCTGTGGAGTTCGTGTTTGTCAAACTCCCAGACCATATACTCTTATGGCTACCCTGCACTTACAATGTCTAAGGTTTTGTTTAGACACTGTAGGGGTACCATGCTCATGCACTGGTACCCTCACCTATGGTATAGTGCACCCTGCCTTAGGGCTGTAAGGCCTGCTAGAGGGGTGACTGACCTATACTTGCATAGGCAGTGAGAGGCTGGCATGGCACCCTGAGGGGAGTGCCATGTCGACTTACTCGTTTTGTTCTCACTAGCACACACAAGCTGGCAAGCAGTGTGTCTGTGCTGAGTGAGAGGTCTCCAGGGTGGCATAAGACATGCTGCAGCCCTTAGAGACCTTCCTTGGCATCAGGGCCCTTGGTACTAGAAGTACCAGTTACAAGGGACTTATCTGGATGCCAGGGTCTGCCAATTGTGGATACAAAAGTACAGGTTAGGGAAAGAACACTGGTGCTGGGGCCTGGTTAGCAGGCCTCAGCACACTTTCAATTGTAAACATAGCATCAGCAAAGGCAAAAAGTCAGGGGGCAACCATGCCAAGGAGGCATTTCCTTACACAACCCCCCCCCAAACGAAAGAGGATGAGACTAACCTTTCCCAAGAGAGTCTTCATTTTCTAAGTGGAAGAACCTGGAAAGGCCATCTGCATTGGCATGGGCAGTCCCAGGTCTGTGTTCCACTATAAAGTCCATTCCCTGTAGGGAGATGGACCACCTCAACAGTTTTGGATTTTCACCTTTCATTTGCATCAGCCATTTGAGAGGTCTGTGGTCAGTTTGAACTAGGAAGTGAGTCCCAAAGAGGTATGGTCTCAGCTTCTTCAGGGACCAAACCACAGCAAAGGCCTCCCTCTCAATGGCACTCCAACGCTGCTCCCTGGGGAGTAACCTCCTGCTAATGAAAGCAACAGGCTGGTCAAGGCCATCATCATTTGTTTGGGACAAAACTGCCCCTATCCCATGTTCAGAGGCATCTGTCTGCACAATGAACTGCTTAGAATAATCTGGAGCTTTTAGAACTGGTGCTGAGCACATTGCTTGTTTCAGGGTGTCAAAGGCCTGTTGGCATTCTACAGTCCAGTTCACTTTCTTGGGCATTTTCTTGGAGGTGGGTTCAGTGAGGGCTGTCACAATGGATCCATATCCCTTCACAAACCTCCTGTAATACCCAGTCAAGCCAAGGAATGCCCTGACTTGAGTCTGGGTTTTTGGAGCTACCCAGTCCAGAATAGTCTGGATCTTGGGTTGGAGTGGCTGAACTTGGCCTCCACCTACAAGGTGGCCCAAGTAAACCACAGTTCCCTGCCCTATCTGGCATTTGGATGCCTTGATAGAGAGGCCTGCAGATTGCAGAGCCTTCAAAACCTTCTTCAGGTGGACCAGGTGATCCTGCCAGGTGGAGCTAAAGACAGCAATATCATTAAGATAAGCTGTGCTAAAGGACTCCAAACCAGCAAGGACTTGATTCACCAACCTTTGGAAGGTGCCAGGGGCATTCTTTAAACCAAAGGGCATAACAGTAAACTGATAATGGCCATCAGGTGTGGAGAATGCTGTTTTCTCTTTTGCTCCAGGTGCCATTTTTATTTGCCAGTACCCTGCTGTCAAGTCAAAGGTACTTAAGAATTTGGCAGCACCTAATTTGTCTATGAGCTCATCAGCTCTAGGAATTGGATGGGCGTCTGTCTTGGTGACAGAGTTGAGCCCTCTGTAGTCCACACAAAACCTCATCTCTTTCTTTCCCTCTTTGGTGTGAGGTTTGGGGACTAAGACCACTGGGCTAGCCCTGGGGCTGTCAGAGCGCTCAATTACTCCCAATTCCAGCATCTTGTGGACTTCCACCTTGATGCTTTCCTTAACATGGTCAGACTGTCTAAAGATTTTGTTTTTGACAGGCATGCTGTCTCCTGTGTCCACATCATGGGTACACAGGTGTGTCTGACCAGGGGTTAGGGAGAAGAGTTCAGGAAACTTTTGTAGGACTCTCCTACAATCAGCTTGCTGTTGGCCAGAGAGGGTGTCTGAGTAGATCACTCCATCTACTGAGCCATCTTTTGGGTCTGATGACAGAAGATCAGGGAGAGGTTCACTCTCTGCCTCCTGATCCTCATCTGTTACCATCAACAGATTTACATCAGCCCTGTCATGGAAGAGCTTAAGGCGGTTCACATGGATCACCCTCTTGGGGCTCCTGCTTGTGCCCAGGTCCACCAGGTAGGTGACCTGACTCTTCCGTTCTAGCACTGGGTAAGGGCCACTCCATTTGTCCTGAAGTGCCCTGGGAGCCACAGGCTCCAGAACCCAGACTTTCTGCCCTGGTTGGAACTCAACCATTGCAGCCTTTTGGTCATACCAAAACTTCTGGAGCTGTTGGCTGGCCTCAAGGTTTTTGCTTGCCTTTTCCATGTACTCTGCCATTCTAGAGCGAAGGCCAAGTACATAGTCCACTATGTCTTGTTTAGGCTCATGAAGAGGTCTCTCCCAGCCTTCTTTAACAAGAGCAAGTGGTCCCCTTACAGGGTGACCAAACAGAAGTTCAAAGGGTGAGAATCCTACTCCCTTCTGTGGCACCTCTCTGTAAGCGAAAAGCAGACATGGCAAGAGGACATCCCATCTCCTTTTGAGCTTTTCTGGGAGCCCCATGATCATGCCTTTTAATGTCTTGTTGAATCTCTCAACTAAGCCATTAGTTTGTGGATGGTATGGTGTAGTGAATTTGTAAGTCACTCCACACTCATTCCACATGTGTTTTAGGTATGCTGACATGAAGTTGGTACCTCTGTCAGACACCACCTCCTTAGGGAAACCCACTCTGGTAAAGATACCAATGAGGGCCTTGGCTACTGCAGGGGCAGTAGTTGACCTAAGGGGAATAGCTTCAGGATACCTAGTAGCATGATCCACTACTACTAGGATATACATATTTCCTGAGGCTGTGGGAGGTTCTAGTGGACCAACTATGTCCACACCCACTCTTTCAAAGGGGACCCCCACCACTGGAAGTGGAATGAGGGGGGCCTTTGGATGCCCACCTGTCTTACCACTGGCTTGACAGGTGGGGCAGGAGAGGCAAAACTCCTTAACCTTGTGGGACATATTGGGCCAGTAGAAGTGGTTGACTAACCTCTCCCACGTCTTGGTTTGTCCCAAATGCCCAGCAAGGGGAATAATATGGGCTAAGGTCAGAATAAACTCTCTGAACAACTGAGGCACTACCACTCTCCTAGTGGCACCAGGTTTGGGGTCTCTGGCCTCAGTGTACAGGAGTCCATCTTCCCAATAGACCCTATGTGTTCCATTTTTCTTGCCCTTGGACTCTTCAGCAGCTTGCTGCCTAAGGCCTTCAAGAGAGGGACAGGTTTCTTGTCCCTTACACAGCTCCTCCCTTGAGGGTCCCCCTGGGCCTAAGAGCTCAACCTGATAAGGTTCAAGCTCCAAAGGCTCAGTTCCCTCAGAGGGCAGAACTTCTTCCTGAGAAGAGAGGTTCTCTTTTTCTGACTGTGTTGCAGTTGGTTTCCCAACTGACTTTCCTTTTCTCTTGGTAGGCTGGGCCTTTCTTCCAGACTCCAGCTCTACTTTTTCACCCTGTGCCTTGCATTGTGCTCTTGTTTTTACACACACCAGTTCAGGGATACCCAGCATGGCTGCATGGGTTTTTAGTTCTACCTCAGCCCATGCTGAGGACTCCAGGTCATTTCCAAGCAGACAGTCTACTGGGATGTTTGAGGAGACCACCACCTGTTTCAGGCCATTGACCCCTCCCCATTCTAAAGTTACCATTGCCATGGGATGTGCTTTAGTCTGATTGTCAGCGTTGATGACTGTATAGGTTTTTCCAGTCAGGTATTGGCCAGGGGAAACCAGTTTCTCTGTCACCATGGTGACACTGGCACCTGTATCCCTCAGGCCCTCCACACTTGTCCCATTAATAAAGAGCTGCTGCCTGTATTTTTGCATGTTAGGCGGCCATGCAGCTAGTGTGGCTAAATCCACCCCACCCTCAGAGACTAGAGTAGCTTCAGTGTGGACCCTGATTTGCTCTGGGCACACTGTTGATCCCACTTGGAGACTGGCCATTCCAGTGTTACCTGGTTTGGAGTTTGGAGTGGAACCTTTCTTGGGACAGGCCTTGTCTCCAGTTTGGTGTCCAGGCTGATTACAGCTACGACACCAGGCCTTTTTGGGATCAAAGTTTTTACCCTTGTACCCAGGATTGTTTTGTGAAGAGGCTCTGGGCCCACCCTCCTGTGCAGGTTTTTGGGGGCCTGTAGAAGACTCTTTACTATTTTTATTTTTGGCTGTCTCACCACCCTTCCCCTGGGGAGGTTTTGTGACCCCTTTCTTTTGGTCACCCCCTGTGGAAGTTTTGGACACCCTAGTCTTGACCCAATGGTCCGCCTTCTTTCCCAATTCTTGGGGAGAAATTGGTCCTAGGTCTACCAGATGCTGATGCAGTTTATCATTGAAACAATTACTTAACAGGTGTTCTTTCACAAATAAATTGTACAGCCCATCATAATTACTTACACCACTGCCTTGAATCCAACCATCTAGTGTTTTTACTGAGTAGTCTACAAAGTCAACCCAGGTCTGGCTCGAGGATTTTTGAGCCCCCCTGAATCTAATCCTATACTCCTCAGTGGAGAATCCAAAGCCCTCAATCAGGGTACCCTTCATGAGGTCATAAGATTCTGCATCTTTTCCAGAGAGTGTGAGGAGTCTATCCCTACACTTTCCTGTGAACATTTCCCAAAGGAGAGCACCCCAGTGAGATCTGTTCACTTTTCTGGTTACACAAGCCCTCTCAAAAGCTGTGAACCATTTGGTGATGTCATCACCATCTTCATATTTAGTTACAATCCCTTTAGGGATTTTCAACATGTCAGGAGAATCTCTGACCCTATTTATGTTGCTGCCACCATTGATGGGTCCTAGGCCCATCTCTTGTCTTTCCCTTTCTATGGCTAGGATCTGTCTTTCCAAAGCCAATCTTTTGGCCATCCTGGCTAACTGGATGTCCTCTTCACTGGAGTTATCCTCAGTGATTTCAGAGTTGTTGGTCCCTCCTGTGAGGGAACCTGCATCTCTGACTATTATTTGTGGAGTCAGGGCTTGAGAAGCCCTGTTCTCCCTAAGTAGGACTGGAGGGGGGGAATTTCCCTCCAAGTCACTATCTTCATCCTCTGTGTTGCCATCCTCAGAGGGGTTGGCTTTTTCAAACTCTGCCAAAAGCTCATGGAGCTGTACTTTGGTAGGTTTGGAGCCCATTGTTATTTTCTTTAGTTTACAGAGTGACCTTAGCTCTCTCATCTGTAGATGGAGGTAAGGTGTGGTGTCGAGTTCCACCACATTCACATCTGTGCTAGACATTATGCTTCTAAAATTTGGAATACTTTTTAAGAAACTAAAACTGGTTCTAGAATCTAATTCAAACTTTTAACAAACTTTTAAACTCTAAAACAAATGCTAACAGGGACTAACACAAGGCCCTAGCAGGACTTTAAAGAATTTAGAAAACTTTTCAAATTGCAAAAATCAATTTCTAATGACAATTTTGGAATTTGTCGTGTGATCAGGGATTGGCTGAGTAGTCCAGCAAATGCAAAGTCTTGTACCCCACCGCTGATCCACCAATGTAGGAAGTTGGCTCTGTATGTGCTATTTCAAAGTAAGGAATAGCATGCACAGAGTCCAAGGGTTCCCCTTAGAGGTAAAATAGTGGTAAAAAGAGATAATACTAATGCTCTATTTTGTGGTAGTGTGGTCGAGCAGTAGGCTTATCCAAGGAGTAGTGTTAAGCATTTGTTGTACATACACATAGACAATAAATGAGGTACACACACTCAGAGACAAATCCAGCCAATAGGTTTTGTATAGAAAAATATCTTTTCTTAGTTTATTTTAAGAACCACAGGTTCAAATTTAACATGTAATATCTTGTTTGAAAGGTATTGCAGGTAAGTACATTAGGAACTTTGAATCATTTCAATTGCATGTATACTTTTCAAGTTATTCACAAATAGCTATTTTAAAAGTGGACACCTTCCTGGGGAGGTAAGTTTTTGTTAGTTTTACCAGGTAAGTAAGACACTTACAGGGTTCAGTTCTTGGTCCAAGGTAGTCCACCGTTGGGGGTTCAGAGCAACCCCAAAGTTACCACACCAGCAGCTCAGGGCCGGTCAGGTGCAGAGTTCAAAGTGGTGCCCAAAACGCATAGGCTTCAATGGAGAGAAGGGGGTGCCCCGGTTCCAGTCTGCCAGCAGGTAAGTACCCGCGTCTTCGGAGGGCAGACCAGGGGGGTTTTGTAGGGCACCGGGGGGACACAAGCCCACACAGAAATTTCACCCTCAGCGGCGCGGGGGCGGCCGGGTGCAGTGTTAGAACAAGCGTCGGGTTCGCAATGGAAGTCAATGAGAGATCAAGGGATCTCTTCAGCGCTGCAGGCAGGCAAGGGGGGGCTTCCTCGGGGAAACCTCCACTTGGGCAAGGGAGAGGGACTCCTGGGGGTCACTTCTGCAGTGAAAGTCCGGTCCTTCAGGTCCTGGGGGCTGCGGGTGCAGGATCTTTTCCAGGCGTCGGGACTTAGGTTTCAGAGAGTCGCGGTCAGGGGAAGCCTCGGGATTCCCTCTGCAGGCGGCGCTGTGGGGGCTCAGGGGGGACAGGTTTTGGTACTCACAGTCATAGAGTAGTCCGGGGGTCCCCCCTGAGGTGTTGGTTCTCCACCAGCCGAGTCGGGGTCGCCGGGTGCAGTGTTGCAAGTCTCACGCTTCTTGCGGGGAGATTGCAGGGGTCTTTAAAGCTGCTCCTTTGGATAAAGTTGCAGTCTTTTTGGAGCAGGTCCGCTGTCCTCGGGAGTTTCTTGTCGTCGTCGAAGCAGGGCAGTCCTCAGAGGAATCAGAGGTCGCTGGTCCCTTTGGAAGGCGTCGCTGGAGCAGAGTTCTTTGGAAGGCAGGAGACAGGCCGGTGAGTTTCTGGAGCCAAGGCAGTTGTTGTCTTCTGGTCTTCCTCTGCAGGGGTTTTCAGCTAGGCAGTCCTTCTTCTTGTAGTTGCAGGAATCTAGTTTCTAGGTTCAGGGTAGCCCTTAAATACTAAATTTAAGGGCGTTGTTTAGGTCTGGGGGGTTAGTAGCCAATGGCTACTAGCCCTGAGGGTGGGTACACCCTCTTTGTGCCTCCTCCCAAGGGGAGGGGGTCACAATCCTAACCCTATTGGGGGAATCCTCCATCTGCAAGATGGAGGATTTCTAAAAGTTAGAGTCACTTCAGCTCAGGACACCTTAGGGGCTGTCCTGACTGGCCAGTGACTCCTCCTTGTTGCTTTCTTTGTTCCCTCCAGCCTTGCCGCCAAAAGTGGGGTCCGTGGCCGGAGGGGGCGGGCAACTCCACTAAGCTGGAGTGCCCTGCTGGGCTGTGACAAAGGGGTGAGCCTTTGAGGCTCACCGCCAGGTGTTACAGCTCCTGCCTGGGGGAGGTGTTAGCATCTCCACCCAGTGCAGGCTTTGTTACTGGCCTCAGAGTGACAAAGGCACTCTCCCCATGGGGCCAGCAACATGTCTCTAGTGTGGCAGGCTGCTGGAACTAGTCAGCCTACACAGACAGTCGGTTAAGTTTCAGGGGGCACCTCTAAGGTGCCCTCTGGGGTGTATTTTGCAATAAAATGCACACTGGCATCAGTGTGCATTTATTGTGCTGAGAAGTTTGATACCAAACTTCCCAGTTTTCAGTGTAGCCATTATGGTGCTGTGGAGTTCGTGTTTGACAAACTCCCAGACCATATACTCTTATGGCTACCCTGCACTTACAATGTCTAAGGTTTTGTTTAGACACTGTAGGGGTACCATGCTCATGCACTGGTACCCTCACCTATGGTATAGTGCACTCTGCCTTAGGGCTGTAAGGCCTGCTAGAGGGGTGACTGACCTATACTTGCATAGGCAGTGAGAGGCTGGCATGGCACCCTGAGGGGAGTGCCATGTCGACTTACTCGTTTTGTTCTCACTAGCACACACAAGCTGGCAAGCAGTGTGTCTGTGCTGAGTGAGAGGTCTCCAGGGTGGCATAAGACATGCTGCAGCCCTTAGAGACCTTCCTTGGCATCAGGGCCCTTGGTACTAGAAGTACCAGTTACAAGGGACTTATCTGGATGCCAGGGTCTGCCAATTGTGGATACAAAAGTACAGGTTAGGGAAAGAACACTGGTGCTGGGGCCTGGTTAGCAGGCCTCAGCACACTTTCAATTGTAAACATAGCATCAGCAAAGGCAAAAAGTCAGGGGGCAACCATGCCAAGGAGGCATTTCCTTACACAAAGCATCTGTTTAAAATCTGCTTCGTGTTTCACAAGGCAGGTGGCAACCCCTCTGCACTTTGCTGAGGGATTACAGTTTACCTTGCAGGTGGGTGCAGTGAGTGACTGCACCCGCCTGCTGGGGGATTTTGAGGGGGGCCATTTTTCCTAAAGAGGTCTGAGGTCCGGGGGTCCCTTTCTCTCCTAAAGAGGTCTGCCTTTAGGAGGTGCATTGAAAGTGTGTCCCCCTCTTGTGATGTGGTTACTAAAGACATGTTTTCCTCTGTGCCCAGGTCCATAATGTGGCATAAGTGCAGAGCCCACACCCCACTGCAAATGAGGGAGCGTCTCCGTATGATGGTCCTGGCACAATATGTGCCCCAGAACTTTCAGTATTACAGAATGCGATGCACAAACATGTGTATCCTTTTCCGTAATACCATTGAGCATCAGGGGTGCACAAAGTGGCACCCATCCTGTTGCATAATGTATTATACAGCCCCTGGATTGGATATTCATCTGATACAAATTAGACATTTTGGGGGTTATTCCAACTTTGGAGGAAGTGGTAATCCGTCCCAAAAGTGACGGTAAAGTGACGGATATACCACCAGCCGTATTACGAGTCCATTATATCCTATGGAACTCGTAATACGGCTGGTGGTAAATCCGTCACATTTGGGACGGATTACCACCTCCTCCAAAGTTGGAATAACCCCCTTTGTGTTCTTAACATTTTAAAGAGTTATACTCATGATGAATCCACTATTATACATTTTAAGTGTGCCTGTTACAACAATTATTAAGCAGAGAGGAAAAGGCTAAATTGACTTTAGTCAGTTAAGTAATGACAGCTCTTTTAGTTGTTATGAAAGGGGGTGGCACACGTCTATATGCCCGAAAATTACCTGGGCCGTCCGTTTCATTCTAACAGCAGTTATGTTGTGGCTGCTTTAATGTAAGTACATTTGAAATATATAATAACCAAAAATCCAGTTTTGAATAATTAGCATTTAGCAGCTTAAGTTAGGCAAAACAGCATAGCAGCTAAAGTAAATTCATAGACTGACACATACTGCATATACAGTTTGGGAAAGTTCTTATCCATACAGAAGATGTTACACTCTTTTTAGAGTTAAGCCTGTGAGTGCATGAACAAGCGTATGTGTCTCTCTTGTGAGACTGTTGTGTACAGTAAAGAGCTTGGAGCCCGCCTGTTGCTTAGCATTTGTTGGCTTGTGTGGCACTCTTCTTTACAGCCTTGTAATTTGTCTCTGCAGGGCAAACATCATTTCTGTTCCTTTGTATGGAGCAGAGACCAAGCACTGATTAAATCAACCTAATCAGTGCCCGTCCACTGCTCCCACCGTGATTGAGTCATAATTTTGTTCTTTTTAACATCTAGTGCCCTGGAAACAGAAGTTTTGTGACTGGCAAAAAAGTGCTGTGCAAGACAAACACAAGTGAAAAAATGTATTTTTTATGGCTAACTTTCTTTTATTTTACCCAATCATATTTTCTCTCTTTGCACTCATGTTTATTTTTGCTCGTGGGTGCTGTTCTCAAAAGATGACAATTATCTTGTTCTAAATATTGCAAAGCAACATTGTTTCTTTTTTATGTGTAACCTCTGAAATTATGCTTTAACATATAACTGTGCAGTACACCCCAATCCACCCCACTACAATCTTCCCCACTACAATCCAACCAAATCCACTCCACTTTCTCCCGCACCCACCCACCCGAGTGCAATACAACCCACTCACCCCCAGTCCAATCCACTCCAGCCCACCCCACTTCATTCCTCCCAACTCACCCTAATTTAATCTACCAGACTCCAGTTCACCACACTCCAAACCAAAACAATCTGCACCACTCCAAAACAATCTGCCCCACTTCAATCCACAACAATCTGCCTCACTCCAATCTGCCTCACTCAATCCAAACAATATGCCCCCCTCTAATCCAAAAACAATATGTTCCACTCCCATCTACCCCACTCCAATCTGCCCCACTTTGAACCAAAACAGTCTGCCTATCTCCATTCCAAAAAAATCTACCCCAATCCAATTTGCCCCACGCCAATCTGCTGCACTTCAATTCAAAACAAGCTGCCTGACTCCAATCTGCCCTCCAATCCAAAACAATCAGCCCCACTCCAATTTGGCTCACTCCAATCTGCTCCACTTTAATACAAAACAATCTGCCCGCTCCAATTCTTCCCACTCCAAGCCCTACTGAAACCCAAAACAATCTGTTCCAAACGGTTTCATTCCAGTCTGCCCCCTCCAATCAAAAGCAAGCTGTCTCATTTCAATCTGTTCTACTCCAATCGGACCCACTCCAGTCTGACCCATTCACTCCACCCCAGTCTAATCCACCTCATCCCAATCAATACACCCCACTCCAACCGAATCTACCCCACTCAAATGTAATCCACCCCACTGCAACCCAACATAATACAATCTCCCCCACTGCAATCCAGAACAGTCTGTCTCACTCCGTTCTATCCCAACCCAATCCAAAACAATCTGTCCCACTCCAATCCACCTCACTCCAATCTGCCCCACTCCAACCCAAAACAATCTGCAATCCAAAACAATCTCCCCCAATCCAATTCACCCCAATCCAATCCACCTCATCCCAATCCAATCCACCCTACTCCATCCCAATTTATCCCATTCCAATCTACTACAATCCATCCCACTACAATCCAGTCCACCCTACACCAAACCAATCCACCTGACACAAATCCAATCAACCTCTATCCATCCCAGTCAAATCTACCCTATTACAATCCAATCTAATACACCTCACCCCAATCCAAGTCCCCCACCCCAATCCACTCCAGTCCAATCCACCCCACTGTAGTCCAATCCACACCACTCTACTGTAATCTATCCCCCTCCTTTCTGATCCACCCCACTCCAACCCACCCACCCGACTCCAATCATCCCGCTCCTCTCCAATCCATCCTACCACACTCCAATCCATCACACTCCAGTTAGGTCCACTGCTACCCAATGCACCTCATTCCAATCTAATCCACCCACACTACCCTAATCCATCCCACTCCATATATAATCCACTTTAATCCACACTCCTGCCCAATCCAGTCTGCATGAATCCACCCTACTCCAGTCGAAACCACCCCACTCCAAACCACATTCATCTACCCCACTCTACTCCAATCTAGTCCACCCCTTTACAATTAATCCACCCTACTCCAGTCCAATCCACCACAACCACTCAAACCCAATCCACCTCGCCTCACTCCAATCCTATCCAATCAACCCCACCCCTATCCAATCCACCCCAAACTAATCCACCACACTCAAACCAAACCACCCCACCTTATTCTACCTCACTCAATCCCAGCCACCTCACTTTAATCCATCCCACCCCAGGCTGATCCACCCTAATTTGATCCACCCCACTCCAGTCCACCCAACTTCAGGCCCAGCCATTCAAGTCCACACTACTGTAGCCCACCCCACTCTAACCCTATTCAATTCATCCCATGCCAATCCAACCCACCTCACCTCAATGCAATCCACTCCACTCCAATCAACCCCACTCCAATTAAGATCACTGCTACCCAATCCACCTCACTCCAATCCAATCCACCCACACACCCCAATCCATCTCACTCAAAGCAAACCAATTTAATCCATTACAGCCCAATCCAGTCTACATTAATCCACCCTACTCCAGTTTAATCCACCCACTCCAAACCACGTTAATCTATCCCACTCCAATTCAGTCCACCCCTCCCCAATTAATCTACCCCACTTCAGTCCAATCCACAACACTCCACTCCACTCCAATGCACCCCACCCCACTCCAACCCAATCCACAAATCCAATCCACCCCACCCATATCCAATCAACCTCAATCCAATCTACCACACTCAGTTCAATACACCCCACCCTAGTCCATCCCACTCAATCCAATCCACCTCACTCCAATCCAACCCACCCCAATCCAATCCACCCCAATTTAATCTACCCCACTCCCGTCCACCCCGCTCCAATCCAATCCAATTCAGCACACACCAATCCAATCCAGCTCACCTCAATGCAATCCACCCCTCCAGTCAACCCCTCCCCAAACCACCCCTCCTCATTTCAACCACTTCCCACCAACCCACCCCAATCCATTCCACCCCAATCTACTCCGATCTACCCCACTCTACCCCAATCCAATCCACTCCACCTCATCCCAGGTCAGTCCACCACATTCCAATCCATCCAGCCTACAATCAATCAATCAATCAATCAGAGAATTTATAAAGCACACTATGTACCCGTCAGGGTTTCGAGGCGCTGGGGGGAGCTGCTAGCGTTCGAAGAGCCAAGTCTTGAGGAGTCTCCTGAAGGTGAGGAGGTCCTGGGTCTGGCGTAGTGAGGTGGGGAGAGAGTTCCAGGTCTTGGCGGCGAGGAAGGAGAAGGATCTGGCGCCAGAGGTCTTGCGCTGGATTCGGGGGACGATGGCGAGGGCGAGGTTGGCAGAGCAGAGTTGACGTGTGGGGGCGTAGAAGTTGAGTCTGGTGTTGAGGTAGGTGGGTCCGGTGTTGTGTAGAGCCTTGTGAGCGTGGATGAGGAGTTTGAAGGTGATCCTTTTATCCACGGGGAGCCAGTGGAGGTCCACCAGGTGGGGGGAGATGTGACATCGGCGGGGTATGTCGAGGATCAGGCGGACGGATGCGTTCTGGATGCACTGGAGTCGTTTGATGTCTTTCGTTGGGATGCCTGTGTAGAGTGCATTGCCGTAGTCAAGTCTGCTACTGACGAGGGCTTGAGTCACCGTCTTTCTGGTTCCTGTTGGAATCCACTTGAAGATTCTGCGGAGCATGCGGAGGGTGTTGAAACAGGAGGAGGGGACAGCGTTGACCTGTTTGGACATGGTGAGAGCGGAGTCGAGGATGAAGCTGAGGTTTCTTGCTTGGCTGGCAGGGGTGGGTGGGGGGCCGAGGGCTGTGGGCCACCAGGAGTCGTTCCAGGCCGAGGGGGTGCGTCCGAGGATGAGGACTTCCGTCTTGTCGGAGTTGAGCTTCAGGCGGCTGTTGTTCATCCACTCGGCGATGGATTTCAGTCCCTCGTGGAGGTTGGTTTTGGCGGTGAGCGGATCTTTGGTCAGGGAGAGGACGAGCTGGGTGTCGTCGGCGTAGGAGATGATGCTGAGGTTGTGTTGCCGGGCCAGTTGTGCGAGGGGGTCCATGTAGACGTTGAACAGCGTCGGGCTAAGAGAGGAGCCTTGGGGGACGCCGCAGATGAGGTTGGTGGCTTTGGAGCGGAAGGGGGAGAGTCAGACTCTCTGGGTTCTGTCGGAGAGGAAGGATGAGATCCAGTTGAGGGCTTTGTCTTGGATGCCGGCTTCATGGAGACGGGTTAGTAGGGTGCGGTGGCAGACTGTGTCGAAAGCGGCTGATAGGTCGAGGAGGATGAGGGCTGAGGTTTCGCCGTTGTCCATTTGTTGTCTGATGTCATCTGTGGCGGCGAGGAGTGCGGTCTCAGTGCTGTGGTTTCATCTGAATCCAGATTGAGAGGGGTCTAGGATGGAGTTGTCTTATAGGAAGTGGGCGAGCTGTGCGTCGACGATCTTCTCAATGACTTTCGCTGGAAAAGGGAGGAGAGAGATCGGTCGGAAGTTTTTGAAATCGTTGGGGTCAGCCTTGGGTTTCTTGAGGAGGGGTTGGATTTCTGTGTGCTTCCAGCTGTCCGGGAAGGTGGCGGTGTACAAGGAGAGGTTGATGATCTTGCGGAGTTTGGGGGCGATGATGGCGTCGGCTTTGTTGAATACGTGATGTGGGCACGGGTCCGTGGGAGAGCCTGAGTGGATGGAATTCATGGTTGTTAGGGTTCCGTCGTCGTCTACTTGGGTCCAGGCGGTGAGGCGGTAGGCGTGGGAGGAGTCGTCGGGGGTGGGGTCTGGCGGAGGTGTGGTGTTGAAGCTGTCGTGGATGGCTGTGATTTTCTGGTGGAAGGAGGTGGAGAGGTCGTCGCAGAGTTTTTGGGAGGGAGGGACGTCGTTGATGTTGACGTTAGGGTTGGAGAGTTCCTTCACGATGCCGAAGAGTTCTTTACAGTCGTGGGCGTTGTTGTTGAGGCATTCTGTGAAGTGGGCACGCTTGGCGAGTCGGATCCGTTGGTGGTGATCACGGTTGGCGTCCTTGAGGGTAGCCAGGTTGTCGGGTGTGCGCTCGAGGATCCATTTCTTCTTGAGTTTCTGGCAGGTGCGTTTGGAGGTGGTCAGTTTGTCTGTGAACCAGACTGGTTTTTTCTTCCCTTGGTTGGCGGTGGGTTTCTTGAGTGGAGCTAAGGTGTTGGTGCAGTCGAGGATCCATTGATGGAGGTTGATGGCGGCGGCGCTCGGGTCGGTGGGGTCGGGTGGTGGGTTTTTGACGAGGGTGCTGGTTAGTTGGTCTTCGGTGACTTTTCCCCAGCGGCGGTGAGGCCGTAGAGGGATGCGGTGGTGTTCGGTGTTTTTCTTGAAGGTAAAATGGACGCAGTGATGGTCGGTCCAGTGGAGTTCGGAGGTGTGGCTGAAAGAGATGTGGTTGCTTGAGGTGAAGAGGGGGTCAAGTGTGTGTCCGGCGATGTGGGTGGGAGTTTTGACCAGTTGACGGAGTCCGAGGTTGAGGAGGTTGGTGGTCGGTGATGCGGAGTTGGCGTCGTTGTTGTTTTCCAGGTGGAAGTTTAGGTCTCCCAGGAGGATGTAGTCTGGAGAGGCGAGGGCGTGGGTGCTTGCGAGGTCGGAGACGGTGTCGCTGAAGAGGGCTCTTGGTCCTGGAGGGCGGTATATGAGGGTTCCTCTGAGGGTAGTGCTGGGGTCCGTGTGGATCTGGAAGTGGAGGTGTTCGGCAGTCTTGAGAGTGTCGTCTGTGTGGGTGTGGATCTTGAGGGTAGATTTGTGGGCGATGGCTATCCCTCCGCCGATTCCGTTGGTTCGATCTCTTCTAGTGATCTTGTATCCGTCCGGTATGGCGATGGCGATGTCAGGGGCCGAAGAGTCGTTCCACCAGGTTTCGGTCAGGAAGGCCACGTCTGGGGCGGTGGTGTCGAGCAAGTCCCAGAGCTCGATGGCGTGTTTTCGTGCGGAGCGTGTGTTGAGGAGGATGCAGTGCAGGTGCAGCCTACCCCACTCCAATCTACCCCACACCACCCCAATCAATCCACCCCATCCAATTGACCCCACCCCATTCCAATCCACCCCACCTCAATGCAATACAACTTGCTCCAGTCCACCCTATCCAATCCACCTCAATCCAATTGAACACACCCCACTCCAATACAATCCACCCCTTCCCACCACAATTGAATCCACCCCACCGCATTTCAATCCACTCCACTCCAATACAATTTACCCCACTCCACCCCACTCCAATCCATTCCACTCACTCACATCCACCACATGCTATCCCAATCCAATGCACCCCATCCCAGTTCAGTTCACCACACTTCAGGTCAATCCATCCAGCCCACCTCACTCCAATCCAATCCACCCTACTCTAATTCAAATCCACCCCTCTCCAATCCAATCAACCTCAACCTAATCCACCCCACTCCATTTCAATCCACCTCACTCAAATCAATCCACCTCGCTCAAATCCAATCCATCCTAATCCAATCTAATCTACTCTACTCCAATCCACCTACCTTTACCCCAATCCAATCCACCCCACCCAATCCCAGTTCAGTCCACTGTATCCCAATTCAATCATTCAGCCTAGTCCATTCCAATCCACCTCACTCCAATTCAATCTCCCATTCCAATCCACCCCATATCTATCCAATCCACTCCACTTCACCTTACTACAATCAACCCCACCCCACCGCACCTAAATGCAACCCATACCAGGTCAGTCCACCCCTAACCAAACCAACCCATCCATCCAACCCTGCTCCAATCCACACCACCTCAATGCAATCCACTCCAATCCACCTGAATGCAATCCACCTCTCTCCAATCCTCAATCCACTCCACTCCACCTCAATGCAATACGCCCCACTCCAGTCTACTCCTCTCCAATCCACCCTAATCCAATCAAATCCATCCCACTGCAACCCACCACTCCCCCATCCAATCCATGCCACCCTATTTCAATCCCCCACTCACCCCAATCCACCCCACCTCACCCCAGTTCAGTCCACCTCACTTCAATCCATCCTGCCCACTCCACTCCAATCCACCCTGTTATTCAACCCACCTGCCCCATTTCAATCCACCCCACCCTACTTCAATCCAGCCTACCCCACTCCATCCCACCCATTCCACCCAACTCACTACAATCCACCACACTCTATTCCAATCCATCCCATCCCATCCCAATTCAGCCCAATCCAATCCACCGACTCCACTCCAATTGAATCCACATTACTCCAATGCAGTCCATCTCACTCCACTCCAATCCACCCTACCCCACTCCAATCCAATCCACCCCACTTCTGTCTAATCCAATCCACCTCATTCCAATCCAATCCACCCCACGACAGCCCTATCACTCCAATCTGAACCACCCACCCCACACCTATCCAATCCACCCCACTCAAATCCACCCCATTCCAATCCAATCCAATCCAATTCAGCTCAGGCTAATCCAAAACACATCACCTCATAGCAATCCACCCCACTCCAATCAGCCCCATTCCACTCAGTCCATCCCACTCTGTCCCAGTCCAATCTGCAAGAAACAATTCCAATCCACCCCACTGCCTCAATCTACTCCAACCCACTCCACTCTATTCTACCCCACTTCACTTTGTGGCACATTCTGCCACTGAATCATTGAACTCTTCTTGCTTCTACTCAACTCTATGACACTCTACTCTCTCTACTCCACTCTATAACACTGTACTCCCATACTCCACTACGACACTCCATGTCACTAACTCTTAGTCATGCTGAGTAGAAGCCACACTGGTGTAAACCATTGCCGAAGTCAATAGCTCTTGTAAAGGTGAGGCCTATTGGCTTTGCCAATGCTTGTTTTAGTTTTATTTACCTTTATTCTTCTCTCTGGGAACACAATTAAAATGGAGAACAGCTTTCTTTATAGAACCGTAGACCATTATTCAAACTTGGGATGAGGCACCATTACCGAGGCTCAATCCCAGCCATCAGCCTGACAGTTATCCACAGGTGATTTTCCTGCTTGCAGTAATAGCCTTCAGTTACAGTTCAGGGTGGCTGATGAATGATGGAGTGGTAGATGTCATCATTATGTTAGTGCAAGTTCCTGTTCTGCTGGTTGGGATCCGTACCTGGTAAATAACCATTTTGCTGGGTAATCCTTTATAATCATCTCACTGCAAGCTGGAAACCAATTGATTCCTCTTGACCCTGGTGTAACAAAGCACTATGGTAATACTTGCTATTATATTCCCTCTAGTGCTCCCAGCAAAAGAAAAATCCCTGTAATTCACCTTCTGGAGGGTTGGAGACAGATATTTAGCCAGGGTGTCATGGGCAACACTGCAGGAAGTAAACAGCCCCCGGCTGATGTCTGAATTACAAAATAGAACAATAATCAGGGTTTAGTGGGCATCTCTTGCCTCTGGCCCCAGATCCAGTGCACTTGCTGTACTAGTGGAAGCTATGCTCCTGGTTGGAGGGCTGTCTACATTTCCAGAATGAGGACACTCTCTTTGCTGCCAGCCTTTATGAAAACTGGGCAGTGAGTACAGCCATCCATTTTTCACATGGCAGGTGTTTAGTAGGCCACTGATGTGTGTGGTGTGTGGATTTTGACATCTGAATGGAAATAAGGCCACTTCTACCCCGCAGTGTAATTAGTAAAAGCGGTGTGGAAGGCAAGATACTTTGGATTCCCTGGTCCCACTGAGCACCAGCATCTGTCACATTCACCAGCCAAACAAAACAGGAGAGGATATTGTTATTATCCATAATTCACTGTGGCCAGAAGAGCTTAAGTGTCACCTTTAACAGTGGGATTTCTAACCTTGCCACTGCAGCTTCAACAGCTAGATCCTCCAGGTGATTAATCTCTGAAGACCACAAACACTGCCCATCACAAACTACTGACTGCCACCACCATTATTCAACTCATCACCATGCCACCATGATTGTTTTGTAGTAGTCTCCAAGCTCAGCCTACTGACCATGCTGCCTTCGCCTTTGAAATGTGACATCTATCTCTCATTTACATAAAGGGAAATCCTCCCTACCCTAAAACATAATTGCCTACCAATCCCTGGCACCCATGTTAAACCTGCCCATCCCTGTTGCCAAGGCCATAATATACAACTCTAATCAAAGTCCCTCAATCACAGAAGATGGCCATATCCATATCTTTGTTCAACGCCATGTTTTCTACTCATTTCTCATTACCTTTGAAATGTGGCCAGATGGACAGGAAGACTAATCCCACTTTCTGTCTTTAGAGGTGTTCACAATCCCTGTAGCATTTTCCAGGAGTGTAAGCTGCATCTATTGGAATTTTGAGGAAAAGGGATGAAACAGACCTAGATAACCCTTGTCTTCAGAAGGATTGTTGGTAGAATGATTCCCCAAGGGACAGGATGGTAAAGCATTGCAGAGGCATACTATAACTCACTGTCAAGAAGAAATAAATAAGAGACATATTTGAGTAATTGTGCATAACTTTCAATAGGTAAGTATATTTTCAGAAGTGTGGGTGGCTTACCTGGTATGTGAGGCAGCATCACTTTAACTAGCTTCCAGACAAACCAGGAAACTTTCCTGAGAAACAAGGATGAAATTCACACATCTTTACTGGAAGACAGAGCTGTAATCGCCAAAGTAAAACATGGGAGCTCCATAGCAAGTTACAAAAGCAGGTTCCAGATAGTCACGTCTAGTTGCAGAGGAAGTCAAGGGTCTATGAATAGTTATGGTTAAGCTGAAACCCAATGATCCATCCAAGACAAACGCAAGGGTAAGTACAGGTAGAAGAGACCAGATAATGGGGAAAAATAACAAATTTGAGGAAAATCGGAAATAGGTTCAAATTACAGCAACAATCAAAACAGCTGAAACAACTGATGTTGCCAGACAAAGTCTTCAGCATCCTATAATTGCTTATAGTACTCTGCCCTCTCTGTATCTTGGCGTGTCAAAAATAACTCCACACCTGCGAGTGTGCATCAAAAAGGGCATGCAATGCATCGATTTCACTCACGAGCAAGAACATGCATTGTTTCTCCTTTAGTTGGGTCGGCGTGCATCGTTTCTTCTCTCTGCAGGAGAGCGATGCGTCGATCCGGTCAGCATTCTCAGGTCCAGGCAAGCCTTGCGTCATTTTTACACGCCCAATGGTGTTTGCATCAGAAATCCAGCTGCATGATGATCCGAAAACCACACAGCACAGGTTGCGATCTCAGCAGCCTCCGTCAGCGATGCTGTGCATTGTTTTCCCAGCTCCGGGTGTCAATCTTCCAGTTGCGTTGTAGGCGAGCGTGGATTTTCAGCCACAGATTGGAGTCACGTCAATCTTTTCCCCCCATGGCGGTTGGTGCATGGATTTCTCACTCTTGGGCTACCAGCTTCTCCTTTCAGGGTCCCAGGAACTGGATGGGCACTACTTGGCAGAGTAGGAGTCTCTCCAGAGGCTCCAGGTGCTGGCAGAGAGAAGTCTTTGCTGTCCCTGAGACTTCAAACAACAGGAGGCAAGCTCTAAATCAAGCCCTTGGAGAGTTCTTCACAAGAAGGAAGGCACACAAAGTCCAGTATTTGTCTTCTAGCACAGGCAGAAGCATCAACTGCAGGATAGCTCCACAAAGCACAGGCAGGGCAGCTTTTCTTCCTCAGCTATTCAGCTCTTCTCCAGGCAGAGGTTCCTCTTAGTTTCCAGAAGTGTTCTAAAGTCTGTGGTTTTGGGTGCCCTTCATATACCCATTTTGCCCTTTGAAGTATGCCTACTTCAAAGGAAAGACTCTCTTGATTGTGAAATCCTGCCTTGCCCAGGCCAGGCCCCAGACACACACCAGGGGGTTTGAGGCTGCATTGGTGAGGGCAGGCACAGCCCTTTCAGGTGTGAGTGACCACTCCTCCCCTCTCTGCTAGGACAGATGGCTCATCAGGAAATGTAGACTACACCCCAGCTCCCTTTGTGTCACTGTCTAGTGAGAGGTTCAACCAGCCCAACTGTCAACCTGACCCAGACAGGGAATCCACAAACAGGAGAAGTCACAGACAAGATTTAGGCAAGAAAATGCTCACTTTCTAAAAGGTAGCCTCCATGTTAACCTATGAGAGGGACAGGCCTTGCAACAGTGAAAAACGAATTTAGCAGTATTTCACTGTTAGGACATATAAACCACATTACTATATGTCCTACCTTAACCATACACTGCACCCTGCCCATGGGGCTACCTAGGACCTATCTTAGGGGTGTTTTACATGTAAGAAAAGGGAAGGTTTAGGCCTGGCAAGTGGTTACACTTGCCAAGTCGAATTTACAGTTAAAACTGCAAACACAGACATGCAGTGGCAGGTCCGAGACATGATTATAGAGCTACTTATGTGGGTGGCACATCCAGTGCTGCAGGCCCAATAGTAGCATTTGATTTACAGGCCCTGGGCACCTCTAGTGCACTGTATTAGGGACTTACTAGTAAGTCAAATATGCCAATCATGGAGGAACCAATTACATACACCTTTTGTATAGGATCACTTGCACTTTAGCACTGGTTAGCAGTGGTAAAGTGCCCAGAATAACAAAAACAGCAAAAGCAGAGTCCAGCACACATCAACAATCTGGGAAACAGAGACAAAAAGTTAAGGGAGACCATGCCAAGGATGAAAAGTCTAACACGACATGAAATCCAATTTTACTATTAAAGAGTTCTTTTAAATACAATTCTTTGGACACCAGAGGGAACCCACTGTTAACCTATGGGAGAGGTAGGTCTTGCAGTAGTTATGGCGGATTTAAAGGTTTTTCACTACCAGGACATCTAAAAATTAAAAGTACATGTCCAACTTTTTAAAGACACTTTACCCTCCCCTATGGGCTATTTAGGGTCTACCCACCTTTTTGCCAGGGCTAAACCTTCCTCATGTGTGTTAAAAAGCAAGGTTTAGGTCTGGCAAAAGGTTTATTTGATAGGGTGAAATGGCTGTTGAACACTGCACACACAGGCTGCAATGGCAGGCCTAAAACAGGGCTTCTTAAATAGGTGGCACAATCAGCGCTGCAGGCCCGCTAGTAGCATTTAAATTACAGGAACTGGGTGCAATGGTCACCACACTCCTAGGGATTTACAAGTACAATAAGCATGCCAATTGGGTACAAGACAATGCTACAATGTTTAGAGAAGAGAGTACAATAAGTTTAGCACTGGTTAACAGTTAGTTCTGAGGCCAACAACAGTGAGATCAGCAACAATAAGAGGGGTAAAGGCAAAACAATCCTAAGGGTGAAAGGTCTGGCACATGCCCCCCCCCCCCACCAGCTAAAGTTGGGGAGAACTACCCAACCTCCTGGGAGTTCTCATCACTAAAGTGAAAAAACTTGTAAAAAGCATCAACATTGGCATGGACTGACCCAGGACGATATACCACTGTAATGTCTATTCCCTGTATGGGAATGCCATCTCAACAATTTGGGATCCTCCCCCTCAACTGTCTGTGGGGTTTGTGGTCTGTCTCTGAATTGCACTTTATCTCTGTTCCCGGGAAATTAACTTCCTGCTAGTGAAGGCTACAGGTTGGTTTAGGCCTTTCTCATTTAACTGTGATAACACTGCCCCTGTGCCATGCTCTGAGGCATCTGTTTGTACAATGAACTCCTGGGAAAAGTCACGGGCCTTCAGTGCATGCGCTATACACATGGCCTGTTTGAGAGAGTCTAAGGCTTCCTGACAGGCCTCTGTCCAGTTCATATTCTTTGGCTGCTTCTTCGAAGACAGTTCAGTCAAGGGTGCTACAGTGGTGCCATTCTCCTTGACAAATCTCTTGTAATAACCAGTGAGGCCCAGGAAGACCCCACTTTGGTCTGCATTTTGGGAGGCTTCATCTATCACCTGGTACTGAACTCACACTATTGATCCCTGCTCTATCTAACAACCACAGTCCTCGATAGTCAGGCCTGCCTGCTGCAGAGCCAGATGCACCTCCTGGAGCTGAAAAAGGTGGTCCTTCCAACTGTTATTGAAAACAGATATTTAATTCAGGGAAGAAGCACTGAAGGCCACCAGCCCAACCAGGACCTGATTAGGCCCGGGCATAGATTTTACTCCGCCAGCAGAGTTTGCGTAATTCGGGTACTTCATGCTAAACAGAGTAGCGCAGAGTTCATTCACATGTGCAAGATTGGGTTTTGGTGCTCTCTTGTGAGCACCACGATATTCCAGGGCCGCTAGCGAGGGTGCGCAGGACTTTGCATTTGATTGTGCTGTTTCAGGCCATGGGTGGGAGTCTTCGCATTCACTTGCACTGCTTCTGGCCATGACAGCAGCAAAAACAGCCCCGCTCATGAGCGTGAGTGCTCCTGGAGTAGATATTCTACTCCAGATAGATCGTAATGTAGTTAAAAAGTGTTTTTTCAGTGAATTTTCTTCTCCAATGGACCATTCAAGTAGTTTTTTAGATTGAGAAGGTTTTCTTTAAAGTGAAAGGAAGTGCCTCAGAGGCCCCAACTTCCTGTTCCTGTCCAGCAGACTCCTCCCACTGCTTTGCCCATCTCCTGGTCACTTTTCACTTGGATTTCAAAGTAGAAGGCTCACTCTCTTTGTCTCCTCAATCTACCTTTGGATTTAAGGACTTTGTTTTTGTGAAATAACACAAGTTAAAAAAGTATTGAATAAGGGTGTTGTTTGTTTGCTTGGGCATGCACCAGTATTTCTTTGTACTTTAATTTGATTTTACAACTTTTATAGTGGTAGGTGGCCTAGAGTTTAAATATGGGCCTAGTTATTTATTTTGTATTTCATTGTTTTTTCATCTTTTGTAAAGGAAAATTGAGCGACTTCATTGACCTTTTGTAAGCATCCGTTGCTCCACACCACGCAGCACCACCTGTCTGCTTCTGCCCCTAGCGCTCCTCCAGGTTTTTGCATGTTTGCGCATTTGAGTCCCTCCTCCACCTGCAGGCTCCTCCCTGTATCTCATCCCTGGTGGTCTAGTGGTGAACTCTGTCTCTATTTTTCCTGCCTGCTGTTTTTCTTTTTAACTTTTGCTTTTCCTTTATTTTGATTCTAATTTACTTATTTTGTTTTCTTTTGGTCTCTCTCTGTTTTTCTTCTCTGCCACTTCCCTCACTCCCCTCCCTTCCTGCCCCTGCCACTGCTCCATCCTTGCAGTCCTGCCCCCCCTTTCAGCACCACTTTCCCACCTCCCAGCTGACCAACAGCTCCCACCTCCCTTCCCTACTCAATTGTGGTCACTGTGTGGTTACAGAGCAACTTCACTGACCCTTCGCCAGCATCTTTTGCTCCCCACCACGCAGCACCACCTGCCTGCTGCTGCCCCTTGTGCTGCTCCATGTTTTTGCATGCTCACGCGTTCAAGCCCTCCTCCACCCACAGGCTTTCACCTGGACCTAATCCCCAGTGGTCCAGTGGTGAGCTCTGTCTCTGTTTTTCCTGCCTTCTGCTTTTCTTTTTTTCTGTTTGATTTTCCTCTATTTTTATTCTGTTATCTTCTTTTGTTTTCTCTTGGTCTGTCTCTGTTTCTCTTCTCTGCCACTTTCCTTGCTCCCCCCCTTCCTGCCCCTGCCACTGCTCCATCCCTGCAGCTCCTCATCCCTCTTAGCGCTGCTTTCTTGCCTCCTACCTGACCAACCCCTCCCACCTCCCTTTTGTTCTTCATAATGGCCGCTTCACAGTGACAGAGCAACTGAATTGACCCTTGGTCAGCGTCTGTTGCTCCCCACCGTTCACCACCTGCGTGCTGCTGCCCCTAGTGCTACTCCATGTTTTTTTGAGTTCTCATGTTCGAGTCCCTCCTTTACCTGCAGGCTCCCACCTGCGCCTCATCCCTGGTGGTCCGGTGGTGAGCTCTGTCTCTGTTTTTCCTGTCATCTGCTTTTCTTTCTTACTTTTGCTTTTTCTCTATTTTAATTCTATTTTCACCTTTTGTTTTCTTTTGGTCTCTCTCTGTTTCCCTTCTCTGCCACTTTCCCCACTCCCCTCCCTTCCCCCCCTTCAACTGCTCTATCCCTGTGGCCCGCCCCCCTCTTAGCACTGCTTTCCCACCTCCTGCCTCCCATCTGACCAATCCCTCCCACCTCCTTGACCTTCTTAATGATGGCTGGTGCACTGAAGTCCGCGCCTAAACTGATCCCAGAGCCGCAGACCCTTGGCCACATGCCTCTCATCACTACGATGCCATCACCCTCCACACCCTCAACATTGGAGAATACACCGCCTGCCTCACATCACGAAAGGACACTTAAGAACTGTTCACCTGTCGCAACTGCACCTTCTTTTGCCTCTGCACACCATCCCTACCCAGTACTGAAGTCGACCACCTTAGCTGCATCCTTCTCATCAAACATGCATTGGAGATCTGGGACCTGCACAACTCAATCTCTCCAGACATTGCCTTCTTCACGGAACCCTGGATGACCCCCACCTCAGCCCTAGACATGGCCATCGCCATTCCCGACGGCTATAAAATCATACACAAGGACCTCATCAACCGACCAGGAGAGGCATTGCCATCATTCACGGAAACTCCCTCCAACTCATTGCTAGCTCTGACAACCACTCTCCCGGCATTGAGCCCCTACACTTCCAGGTCCAGACCAATTCAAACACCACCCTCCACGGCATCCTCATCTAAAGACCCCCTGGACCCCATCCCCCTTCCAGCGAATCCATAGCTGACTTTATCACACAACACCCTCTCACCTCAACAGACTACATCCTTCTCAGAGATCAAACTTTTCACCTGGAAAACCTCAATGACTGACCGCAATACATCTTCTCTATTAGAGAACCTCGCCACTCTGGGACTCAAATAACTGGTCACTTCACCAACCCATTCAGCAGGACACACGTTTGATCACATCTTCTCCACCAGCAAAAACATCCTCATCTTCCACACCTCCAAACTGCACTGGACCTATCATCACTGCATGCACTTCACCAAACCCACCAAACACGGTATGCCCACCACCACCCATGAAGAACCTGGAACAAGGTCTATGAAGATCAACTAGGCACTGACATCTGCCAAACACCACCGCCGGCCACTGCAGATACCAACACATCATCATGCAGCCTCCACCAATGAATCTCTGTCTGCACCAAAACATTGACCTTCCTCGGGAAACCCTCTGACAAGCACCCCTCAAAAAAAGCCAGCTGGTTCTTCCTCACCCTCCAAGAGACCAAGCACACCTGCAGATGGCTGGAGAGATGATGGAGGAGCAAAAAGACCCAGGCTGACGACGCAGCATTCAAAACCACCATCACCACCCAACACCACCTCATCAGAACCGCAAAGGAAATGGCCATTCAGGAACACTTAAAATGCCAACACACAACAGTGAAGAACTCTTCGCCGTGATCAAAGAATTCATCGAAACCAGCATGGACTCCACTGAATCCCCCCTCCCAAGACCTCTGTGACAACCTTGCCACCTTCTTCCCCCACAAAATCTTAGACATCAATGACAGCTTTGCAACCCAGGATTCCCCCACCCCACCCGCAACCACCATACCCTAAGACTCTAGCTCCCAGCTGACCCTGCTCAACTGGACCACTGTCTCCACTGATGCCACCTTAAAGATCATGTGAACCATGCACTTCAGAGCCTCCTTGGTCCTGTGCCTCCACCACTTCTTCAACCAAGCCGGCGCCACCATCACCCCCGAAATATGCTGCACCATCAGCTGCTCCATCGAGTCTGCCACCTTTCCAGAAGTCTGGAAGCATGGAGAAATCAACCCCCTGCTGAATGAACCCTCGGCTGACCCGATGTGCCTCAAGAACTACAAATCCATCTCTCTGCTCTCCTTCCCAGCCAAGATCATTGAGAACTCACCAAATTCAGTGAAACCAACCACACCCTGGACCACTCCCAATCGGGTTTCAGAAGCAACCACAGCACCGAGACTGCACTCCTCGCAGCAACAGACGGCATCTGTACTCTCCTTGACCAAAGCAAAACTGCAGCCCTCATCCTCCTGGGCCTTCGACACCATCTCCCACCACACCCTCTGCACTACGCTCCACAATGCCAGCATCTTCAGCAAAGCCGTACAGTGGATCTGCTCCTTCCTCAAAGGCCGAACCCAGAGAGTCAGGCTTCCACCCTTCTCTGCGAAACCAACAGTGATCAGCTGTGGAGTTCCTCAGGGCTCCTCTCTGAGCCCCACCCTCTTCAGCATCTACATGGCCCCACTCACTAACATCATCAGAAACCACAGACTCAACATTGTATCCTAAACCGATGACACCCAGATGATTCTCTCCCTCTCCAATGAGCCTACAACCTCAAAAAGCAATTTCCACAAAGAAAATAATACAGTCACCGCCTGGATGAAGGACAGCTGCCTTAAACTCAAATCTGACAAAACCAAGGTCTTCATCTTGGGTTTCACCCCGTTCGTTTGGGATGACTCCTGGTGGCCCTCAACGCTTGGAACCTTTCCACTCCCTCTGACCATGCATGTAACCTCAGCATCATCCTAGACTCCTTGCTCTCAAAGAACTACCAAGTTAATGCCGTCTCATCCTCATGCTTCCACACACTCTGCCTTCTCCAAAAGATCTTCAAATAGATCCTGATTGAGTCCAGGAGAAGTCACCCAGGTGCTCATCAGCAGCAAGTTAGACTACAGCAACGCACTCTATGCCGGCACCAACCTAACACTTCAAAAGAAAGTGCTGAGAATCCAGAACACCTTGGCCAGACTCATCCTAGACATCCCCTGCCACAGCCACATCTCCAGTCACCTGAGAGTCACTCACCTGCTCTCGATCAACAAAAGAATCACCTTTAAGCTCCTCAATCACAACTTCAACGTCTTCCACAACATCGTACCTGCATACCTCAACCACTGCCTGACCTTCCACATGCCCACCAGACACCTCCACTCCACTCAACTGGCCCTTGCCACAACCCCAAGAATACACAATAACTCAGCCTGAGGAAGATCCTTCTCTTACCTTGCCTCAAAGACATGGATTGCACTTCCGCTACACCTTAGGCAATCACCCTCACTACCTCAATTCAAGAAGGACCTCAAGGCCTGGCTGTTCGACTAAACTCCCACTACCCCCCAGTGCCTTGAGACCCTGATGGGTGATTAGCCACGCTTTACAAGAACACTGATTGATTGATTGATTGATGGATTGATTGTACTGCTCAGTACCTTTTCTACATGTTTGTAACATTTGTAATATTATTTTATTATGCAGCCTAGTTATTTAAAGTGCTATCTAACCAGTAGTCCCAGTACTAGTAGTCATCAGCATGGAATACATGTTTCAGTGATATATTTTTTTAAAATGTCATTTAGTGCAGAAATAGCATTAGATTGAATTAAAGATGGCTATTTTTTGCATTTAATTTTTTTTGCAGAAAGTGTATATGTTGTGTGTTGATATTTGGTAGCATAGAAGGATGTGTGTACTGTTGTTGTGAAATTTTTATAGCTCAGTTAATTTTCATGTTTTGCATTGCTGAATTCATGTGTTACTACTATGCCTCCTTATGGCCAGTATATGTGTGTATTTGTCATTGTTTGTTCTCCATGCCCTGTGGCCAGGGGCCATTTTGTGTAATCAATGTCAAAAGACTTGTGTTCTTTGTTCACCATCCCTTCTTGCTTTTGACCGTGTGGCTGGTGGCCATTTTCTGCATCCAGCCGGTGCGTCTTTGCCATAGGTTTGCATGTGTTCTGTCTATGTTCCCCATGCACCTTTGTTGCTGTTGTTTGATCATGAGGCTGGCAGCTAATTTGTGATTTGTGCATACAGCCAGTGTTCCTTTGCCACAGGCTTCCATGTGTTCTTTCTTTGTTTGCCATACCTCCTTTTTTTGTTTTTGACCATGTGGCTGGCAACCATTTTGTGCATGCAGCCAGTGTTTCTTTGCCATAGGCTTGCATGTGCCATGCGTCCTTGCTGATGTTTGACAATGTGATGGGCAGCCATTTTGTCCATCCAGCCAGTGTCCCTTTGCCTTAGGCTTGCATGTGTTCTTTGTTTTGCCATGGGTCCTTTCCCCTTCTTTTTATTTGACCATGTGACTTGCAGCCATTTTGTGCAGCCAGTCGGTGTGTCTTTATATACAAACATTGTTGACTATTGATGTTTCGTTCGATTTTTTTTTTTAATCTTTATTTTAATGTTATACTCTATTATTTTTTAATTCAATTGTTTATCTAATTTTTTAATTTTAATTTTGGTTTATTTTCATTATTTTTTAATTTTTTATTTTGTTTTGATTAACTTTTTTTATTTTAAGTTTGAACTTTTTTTTTATTTCATGCTTTTTCATTTTAAGTTTTTTACATGTTTTAATTTTAATTTTATTTAATTTTGCATTTTGCCTTGATCCATCCATTCCTCCATCCATCCACCAAAGACGCACAGCCGCACTACAGCATTCGGTTTCATTTGGTGTAATAATTCAATTTTCTCTTGGACACCCTGGCTGCGGAGCACTGCAGACAAATCAGCAGCTTAATTCATTTTTATTGATTATTCCATTTCCCATGGACCACCTTGCAGCCATAGGTTTTTTTAAAGGACTATTCCATATACCGATGCACCTCTCTTTGATTACCCAGGACGTCCCTTTTAAAACAGATGGAGAAAAAGCAAAGAGCTATATCTTCATGTTGTGCTTCCTGATTTGAAATTACATTTTCAAGTGTGGTGATGTGGTTTGACTTTAAAATGTTTGATTAAATTGGTATTTAGTACATGAGTAACCAACTGCAATAAGATTGCATTTGTCTGTGCTATTTAACCTGCAACAATGCCACGTTTCACTAACTACATGGTTTCTTGCTTGGTTGCTTTAAGGTGCACAACAGAAGAGCCCTCACATCATCAGCAGTATTGCCAAAGAGAAAGTCTTACATTTACTTCGGTCCTCCAAACTCTTCCACTTGTGCATCTTAGTGCCTCTGCCAACTTAGAGCTTAAAATGGCCCAAAGAAAGTTGCTCCCAAGAAAGTGTCCAGTGAGAAGAAGCAGCTTTCCACCTGTGGCATGCCAACCACAACCTTCTTTGGGAGATGTGTGCCTTCTCACACCAACCTCTGAGGAGGAACCTGGGAGCAGCACTCCTGCATCAACAGCACCACCCCAGCCTAAGCCCTAGACCATGACTGTCAATGAGGCAGCCACTTAATCATGGTGACGATGACGAGCAGTGACAATCGTTTCAGGAAACAAAGCAAAGTGGACAGCAGCCAGCAACAGTAGCTCTTCCCAAAGTTGAATCAGAACAGTAGGTCGAGCTTCCTGCCAAGAGAGAACCTCCTCTTTTAGAATCAATGGCTCCCAGATCTTGAGCAAGAAAAAGGAAGGGTACTACTCCACCATCTTCTCCATGTACCACTTCTGATGATGATGACAGGGACATGGAGTGGACACCAGCAAAGCCCGGGTGATGCCAGGAGAGGCAAGGGAAAAGAAAAGTTACAGAAATTCTTAGAATCATGGAAGGGGAGGCTGAGGAGGAGGATGATGACGACGTGCCAATCATCGTGGAAGCTGGCACAGAGGAGTCCGACATTACTATAAACCTGCTCCGAGGAATATGGCACAGCAATACCACTCTCTACTATATTTGTAAGGTCGTAGCAGAGATCTGCACCAACCTGTATATCAGTAGAAGTATGCACTGCAGAGAGGCAATTGACACACCCACCTACCTCCAGTTCTTCTTCGGGCATTGGCAGTGGCCCAGTAAGAAAGTACTTCTCCCCAGTTTGGGACTTTTTATGATTAGCAAACAAGAGGAGAACATTGCGATATGCTCCATTTGCCACACAAGTGTTCTTTTAGGTAAGCCTGGTTCACATTATTGTACTGGTGGCCAGACGACATATTTGACAATCAAAAAAACATCATGCAATCCAGTGGGGGTAGTACCTTAAAAAAATGTTTGAATGAGGTTGCAGTGGTGAAGGTAAGGAGAGTTGGGAAACATCAGCTGCAACTGGTCAAATCATGGTAGAAAGTGAAGAAGAAGAGGGTGACATCCTCACGCAAAGTAGCCCTGTCCCCAGCAGTGTGCCAGAATCACCTACCTCAGCAATCTTACAATGGCACAGGGAGACTCAGAGTCAGATGGCGACACCACAACATGTAGTGACTGCACCATGATGCAAATTGAGTCTACCACCACTTATATCTCTAAAGTATCCTGTGTCAGTGGCCCCAGAAAAGAAGAAAACCCAGGCTACAATTATGGGCATGTTTAGGCAGGAGGGGACCTATGAACGTAACCCCCCAGTGGCACATTTATTATGGAATGCTGGCAAAAATGTTAGTGCTGGACCTCCTTCCTTTTTCTTTTGTGGAAGGAGTGGGAGTCTTAGAGTTTGTGGCAACTATCTGCCTGAAATAGAAGTTTCCAAGTTGGACCTATTTTGCCAGAGTGCTGCAATTAGTTGAACAAGCTTTGCAGCAAAGTGTTGTCCACGCTATCTACCTGATTACAGATATATGGACCAGTTGTCAGGCAACGGATTACATGTGCATCACTGCACATTGGATCTCTTTTGTCAGGGTGCAAAGTAAAAGCTATTTACAGGTCTTGACCCTGCAGAGTTTTATGAACATTCAGCTGCATGCAACAGAAGCCACGTTTGCAATGGAAAAATCACACAGAGCTGCAAACATCTTGGAAGAATTTAATAGCAAGGTGTCTGAATGGCTGCGACTCAGAGGTCTCTGAACTGGACTTGTAGCCATGGACAATGGCATTAACATAGTTAAGGCCATGGCAGGCAGTGGATATTTCACGTTCCTGTATTTGGCGCACTGCATAAACCTGGTTGTGTAAGACTTTCTCAAAAAAGAAGACATAGGGCCTCATAACGACCCTGGCGACCGGTGGTAAGCTGGTGATAACACTGTCAACAAGCTGGTGGTGTTCCGCCAGCTATTATGACCGTGGCGCAATAGCCACGGCCAAACCTCCGGTCCCTCCACCATTCGGCCAGGCTTTCGCCTGGTGGTCATAATCCCCAGGGCAGCGGCGCAAGCACCACTGCCCTGGGGATTATGAGTCCCCGACTGCCAGCCTGGCCACGGTGGTAAACACTGCCATGGAAAAGCTGGCGGTAAGGGGGACTTGGGGTGCCCCTTGGGGCCGCTGTGCTGCCCATGCACTTGGCATGGGCAGTGCAGGGGCTTCCAGGCATAGCCCCATCACGCATTTCACTGCCCGAATTTCGGGCAGTGAAATGCGTGATGGGTGCTACTGCACCCGCTGCACATCAGCATTGCCGCTGGCTCTATTACAAGCCGGCAGCAATGTTGATGTGACTTTTCCACTGGGCCAGCGGACGGTAACACTGTTACCGTCCGCTGGCCCAGCGGAACAGTCGAAGAAAGGAGCCAGAAATACCGCCCGAGGTTGTAATGAGGGCCATAGTCAGCAACATACTGACCACCTACAGATAAATCTGTACTCATTTCAGCCATTCTTTTAAAGCCTGGAAACAGTTGCAGATTATTCAGTGTGGTAACAGAGTATCAGCTAAAGCCCTGATACAGGAGGTGACAACATGTTGGAACTCAGTCTATTAAATGTTGCAGTGACTGTTTGAGCAGTACAGACAGATCAATGACTATGTCATTCAAAGAGGAGCTGATGAAGTTGGAAAAGCTACAACCATGGATGTGGACAAATGGGGCCTAGTCAAAAATGCCTGTCACAGATGCTGCTCCCTTTTGGGTTTTTCTTATGGGAAGTTAGCAAGGAGGATAGTACGATGGGCCAGGTTATCCCTTTGTTGCAACTGCCACTGCACCAGCTGAAGAAGGTGTCTGAAAGGTTTGCACCAAGAGATATAAACAAAAACCCAGAAGTGCATGCCTTGGGTGAGAGCCTAAGCTATCGCTTGACTTGTAATGCAAAGCTGCAAAATGACATTATCTCATCCAAAGATACATCTGTGCCAACCCTACTTTATCCACGCTATGAAAAAAGATTTCTTCTTTCATTCCTTTTTCTGAACCGGGTATTTCAAATTAGAAGAGGTAAATTGTTGAGCAATCCGAGGAAGTGAAAAAAGAGTGGCTGGAACTTAGAGTCCCACTCCACAGTTCTGGGGTACCGCTTTCACCTTCCAGAGAGGCTTGTCTTGTCTCACAGCAGCCAACACCATAAGAACACCAGCAACAGCATCAGAAGAATCAGACCCAACCTCTGCTTTGGCTTGGTTTCATGTGGCAATTCTTGAGACCAGTGAAGAGGCGAAGGCAAAGGAGGTCGAGCAAGTGGTAGCACCAATGACATTTCAGAGGATGTTCTAGGACTATCTGAATGACCCAAAGGAGGTGTATGTGAATCAAAGCCCATTGTTATATTAGCATGGGAGCTCAGCTGTCTGGCAATAAAGTATCTTGGTTGTCTTGTAGCCAGCGTGTCTGTTTATTGTGTGTTCAGTGCAGCTGGTTCCATTATTACAGCGAGAAGGACTAGTCTCTCTCCTCAAAATGTGGAGGGATTAACCATGATCAAGATGAACCAGCATTTTATATCAACTGATTACACTGTCCCCGAAACACCAGAGGAGAAGGAAGAGGATAATTGGTCAGAATCAAGTGTGTTTGCTGACCAACCTCTGGGTGAACCACCTGAGTTTGAGGATGAACTCTACTTCCCGGACTGAGTATGTCCTTGCCACAATAGAACTTTTTAATTATTTCCCGTTGAACATCTTTCATTCTTTTTTCCTTTGCAAACAAAATGCTAGTTTCACATGTTTGTGCTGCCCCACAATTTTTTTGTCACATATTATTATATGGCCGGATTGGACTTAAACCTGTGTGCAGTGAAGATGCCCCCACATTCCCTTGTGGACATTGGAGACAATGCCTGCCTCCCTCACATGACATTTCCTAGGTTTTTTTTTAACATCACCTAGCAGGGCTGCCCCAGAAGAACATTGATAAAAAGAATGGCAGTGCCAATGCTTAATTCAAATGTGTTGCTACTTGCTACCAATGGAGGAGATAATATTTTGTTCACCCATATGCTTTGATTGGAAGAGGTAACTATTGACTAGTGCACCAATCAGTGGTAAAATATTGAGTGATCTGAGTGTTGATGGATGATGTATTTGGTGGCTGACAGTGAGGGAGGGAGTTCTACAAATTTGTAAAACTTGATTCTGATGATTTGCAATGTTTAGGGCCTGATGGGTGATAATTGTTTCCTGAAAGTGATTGGTCTTTCAAACTTAGTGAAATTTACCTGCAGAGTCCACTTCTTTTTTCTGGTTCCCCAGACCAGACCAGTCACTTTAGTTACCAAAGACAAAAGTATACAAAATACTCCAGCTTTCTTTCACTATTTGCCCTTCATCAGTAGTGCACTGGACTACACAGGTCTACCTTGCTCTGTTTGGGGCTGGGACATAGTTCCTCAGAATCAGGAAGCGGTCAATAGAAGGACTCAGGACAGGAATAACTCAAAAGCTAGAAAGTTATCGACTTCAAAGATAAACCATGATAATGGAGAAGACTCTGAGGCCTAGGACTCACTCAGCTGTGTGGACTGAACAGAGGTGTGTTAGTGGGAAATGCTGCTGAGTATGTGTTTGCTGCACTGCTGCCTCAAACGTCAAAATCTTCTTATGTTCTTGCTCTGCCTCTGAGTCTTCTTGGTACACTCCTGATTCCTCATGAAGCTTGTTCTTCTCCTTTACTCTATGATACAGTTACTGTTTTGTTTCAATTCACAGGCCTCCTCCTAGTCCTCTCCTGAACAAACAAAACTTGGTGAAAGCTCCAGACTCCAGCTTACCTACCGGACAGGTTCAGCCAGGCACCCAAGAGTGATGGACATTCCAAGAAGAATTGAGATGCACCACATAATTTGGCAATACAGTAACAGGTTCCTTTTAGCAATCCTAATTTTAATTTTTGGAACTGGGTTGGTTAACTTCAGTCCTCCATAATTTTTATTTTTCAAACCTAGATGACATAACATTTAGAGATATACTATTTTGGGTCTCTCTGGTCAGAAGAAGGATGGTTTGTAATGCATTTAGCTGAATTGTGTCATACTTGTCCCTTTATCATTTTCTTCCACAACAGATGATGATGGTGTGCTCCTTGCTGCCCCAATGAATATTGTCATAGTTTCTATTGTGTAGTGTTTGTCTTTGTCACACCTTTCCCCAAATTCCCTTTCCCATCCTTTCATAGAGCCCCCTAGTCCTCTTCCCCTGGGCTGTGTGATTTATTGAGGTGTGACTTAATTTTACACTATAAATGGATCACACACTTGCTGGGGCGAATGTGGTGTAAGTGACACCAACTCACAGCATGACCTTCTATTAATTGAGCAATATTCTACTAGATAATAAGATGACTTCCAGAGGTGTCACCTCCTGCCTGGGCTTTTTCCTGCTGCCTCAGCCCCTTTAGGTTTGGGAACTTTGTGTGTGCCTGGCAGAACTCCTCTCAGAAAGGTCCACCCTTAGCTTGCCATCCATCAAGCTCAGGATGATTTCCTAGGGAGGCAATGTCCTCCCAGTTGGCTCCGGGACTACCTCCTCCAGCGTCCCACCATCCAGTACCACAGGACCTGGTTTCCTATGCCCCTTGCTCTTCCCATTCTTTGCAGCAGCCTGAGCCATTCTTCCAACCTCTTGACACCCCTCTTGGGCAGCCATGGACTGAGTGGCCGTGCAGACATACTCAGCCATCCCCAACATTTCCTGGTTTCACCTGAGCTCTACTTCCTTCTAGACAGTGTGCTCCAAGTCATTCCCCAGCAAATAATTCACAGGCGTGGAAGAACTCACAGCTACTTTAAGAGAATCGGAGGACTGCCTTTTTGTGGGTTCATTTTTTAGCCTTTCTTGGGCACACATACTTAGCTTAGGCCTGTGACCCATACTCTTTGACCCAGTTACATCCTCTTTATTCATGTATTCATTTTAATTCCTTTTAGCATAACTGGATTTTAGCAGGGATGTTTTATTTTTCTAATCATCCGCTATTATGCAAAAGTGTTGTTATTGCTTTCAGTGCATGACATTTCACAATGCACCTCTGCCTAAGGTTGCCCAATGCAGTACATGATAATCTATCTAGTATTGCTACCACAAGAGTGTGTAGCTAGCCTCAACACTTAGGCACATGATCACGTCAGGCCTGTTCCTCAGAACATAACACACTTTGTTATGAAACACAGGCCGAAGAAGATTAGAGAGGTCATTCAAGCCAGAGCATCCATCCTATTCAGTGAAAGTTCATTGTCAGCCCTGTCTGTATAGCCAGCCGAGGAGAGAGTGGGCAGATCCCTGCTTTCAGGTATAGGGGGAGGGTTTTCCTTCCATGGACAACAGAGAAAAGGGCAGAGGAAAGGGCTAATACTGCCAAGCTCTCGTATAGATGCTAGGGGCACAAGTTTATTGAAATATTCTCAGGTTGTATATTTTCTTTTCATTCATGGTAACAATCCTGATTGTGCTATGTTTCATCTTCCTAATGATCACAGCTCATATATTGTATCATATATTGTAGTCCTTTCAATAAATATGTTGAAAACTGTCCTGCATCTTTTGTCTGCCAATGTGTATGAGACTTGTACTAATGAGAGAAAATGGCAGGATCTTCCAACCACGACTTCCCTGAGGAGTCACAGACTTTCATGCATCAGGCTGCCACAAATCACCTTTATTTCTGGGTTTGTGTGGAGGATTGACTCAGTCCCCCACAGACGGTGTTGCTGCCACCCGAAACCAACAGTCTCGCTCCCATGGCGAGAATCCTACAACACCCTCACCAAATTGAAGGGAACGAGTGGCTCTCACAGTTGTATGCTACCAAAACCTGGTGAAATGTATTGGGAATCACCTGTTGTGAGAAAACCAGGTGACACATGACAGTAGACATACATGGTCCTCTGTCTGTTGATGGTGCCCCACTGCCTATCTTTGGAAGTATTGTAAGTCATGGGAGCTTTATACACCATTGCTCTGTCATCCAAAGACACTAAGAAAACATCAGCTGCCCCACTGACTGGAACTGTTCACCACTGGGGGCTATGCCCTCTTGAGACACTTGGGCTGAGATTTAAGAAGGTCTAGCACCTTCTTGTGCCACATTAGAATCATTTTTATGACATTAATGTGGCTCAACGAGGCTGCATAAAATTTTCAAAGTTGCGCAATGCATTCATTGCGCCATCTTGTAACCTCTTACACCACAATATGCCTTCATCAGGCATAATGTATGTAATGGGGGTGTCCCCCCTTAGAGGAATGTCAAAAATGGCTCAGTGGAATCTATGAGATCCCACTGCACCATTTTTAACTGCTTTTTTAAACGCCTGCAAAGAGCAGGCGATTAAAGGGGGCACACAGTTATTCTTAATGGGTCCCTATGTACCTTGCCAGATCCTGCAATGTACTACAATAGTGTACAAATTATGACGTTATTGTCCCTAACCTCTGCCATTCTGTGCCATATTTTTAATACTGTGCACACATGGTGGTGTTAGAGGGGCGCTAAGGGACTCAAGAAAAGTGGGGCTACATATAATACAGCACCACTTTTCTTAAATTTGGGACTTGTGTTTTCCCTCGACGTGCTACCTTCGGTAGCACTTCTAGCACATTGGAACAAACTTATCAGTCATTTTATCTACAAAACCTTTCTTTTGGTGGCCAGATTGGTGATGGGACACTTTCGACTGTATGATATTTTGGGGGCCTTGTGAGAGCCCTTTTTTTGTTTTGATCTTCTCCTTCTTCTTCTGATTGGACTCCTAAACATTGTTTTGGGAGTCCTCTTTCAGATACTTAGAGGCATATTTATACTCTGTTGGTGCCGAATGTGCGTCAAAACGTTTCACGCACATTCTGCGCAAACCTTGCCCCATACTTAAACTGACGCCTGAGCCCGCGAACACCAAAATTCCGCCGTCTGCGTCATTTTCTGGATGTGGGAAACCGCCTTGCGTTAATGACATGCAAGGTAGGCGTTCCCGTCCAAAAAATGACTTAAACACCCGTGTGCCATATTTATCCAACCGCGCAAATTGGAAAATGATGCACAGTCCTATTTGCATCAAAAATTAACTCCTGGGTCAGGGCAGGCATTAAAATGGGGCAAACACACCAGTACTTAAGGAAAACACACAGAAGCAACAGCAGAGCTCCAAAAGGAAGACATGGAGGTGCTTTTCATCCAGCATGAACGCAGACGCAGAGCACATGACCAACAACAGCAGCTTCTACAACTCCAGCAGGGACCCCAAAGGCAACACAGAAGGCAGGAGAGGATATTCTGCACCAGGACAACCCTTCTGGGACTCCGCCAACAAGACATCATACAGAGGTACAGGCCCAACTGGTAAGCCATACAACATTGAGCCACAGATGGCACCCAGCTTGCAGACACCCCACACCATTCCACCAGAAACCAAGCTGCTAGCTGTACACCTCATGTTGGCAAGTGGCTCCTTTCAAACCACTGGTGCCCTGGTTGCCGGGATCTCACAGCCCTCATTCGCTGCCTTCCTACCTAAGGTACTGGATGCCATCATCTCCCTCACACCCCGCCACATCAGCTTCCCCAACACACAGCACAAGCAGCAGGAGACCAAACAGGGCTTCTATCAAATCAATGGCTTTCCACAAGTGCTTGGTGCCATTGACTGCACACGTACGCCTTGTGCCACCTGCTGCAACCAACCATCTATACTGCAACAGGAAGCGCACACACTCCATCAATGTGCAGGCCATTGTCGATCACTGGGGATTGATCACTGTAAGGAAATGCCTCCTTGGCATGGTTGCCCCCTGACTTTTTGCCTTTGCTGATGCTATGTTTACAATTGAAAGTGTGCTGAGGCCTGCTAACCAGGCCCCAGCACCAGTGTTCTTTCCCTAACCTGTACTTTTGTATCCACAATTGGCAGACCCTGGCATCCAGATAAGTCCCTTGTAACTGGTACTTCTGGTACCAAGGGCCCTGATGCCAAGGAAGGTCTCTAAGGGCTGCAGCATGTCTTATGCCACCCTGGAGACCTCTCACTCAGCACAGACACACTGCTTGCCAGCTTGTGTGTGCTAGTGAGGACAAAACGAGTAAGTCGACATGGCACTCCCCTCAGGGTGCCATGCCAGCCTCTCACTGCCTATGCAGTATAGGTAAGACACCCCTCTAGCAGGCCTTACAGCCCTAAGGCAGGGTGCACTATACCATAGGTGAGGGTACCAGTACATGAGCATGATACCCCTACAGTGTCTAAACAAAACCTTAGACATTGTAAGTGCAGGGTAGCCATAAGAGTATATGGTCTGGGAGTCTGTCAAACACGAACTCCACAGCACCATAATGGCTACACTGAAAACTGGGAAGTTTGGTATCAAACTTCTCAGCACAATAAATGCACACTGATGCCAGTGTACATTTTATTGCAAAATACACCCCAGAGGGCACCTTAGAGGTGCCCCCTGAAACTTAACCGACTGTCTGTGTAGGCTGACTAGTTCCAGCAGCCTGCCACACCAGAGACATGTTGCTGGCCCCATGGGGAGAGTGCCTTTGTCACTCTGAGGCCAGTAACAAAGCCTGCACTGGGTGGAGATGCTAACACCTCCCCCAGGCAGGAGCTGTGACACCTGGCGGTGAGCCTCAAAGGCTCACCCCTTTGTCACAGCCCAGCAGGGCACTCCAGCTTAGTGGAGCTGCCCGCCCCCTCCGGCCACGGCCCCCACTTTTGGCGGCAAGGCTGGAGGGAACAAAGAAAGCAACAAGGAGAAGTCACTGGCCAGTCAGGACAGCCCCTAAGGTGTCCTGAGCTGAAGTGACTCTAACTTTTAGAAATCCTCCATCTTGCAGATGGAGGATTCCCCCAATAGGGTTAGGATTGTGACCCCCTCCCCTTGGGAGGAGGCACAAAGAGGGTGTACCCACCCTCAGGGCTAGTAGCCATTGGCTACTAACCCCCCAGACCTAAACACGCCCTTAAATTTAGTATTTAAGGGCTACCCTGAACCCTAGAAAATTAGATTCCTGCAACTACAAGAAGAAGGACTGCCTAGCTGAAAAACCCCTGCAGAGGAAGACCAGAAGACGACAACTGCCTTGGCTCCAGAAACTCACCGGCCTGTCTCCTGCCTTCCAAAGATCCTGCTCCAGCGACGCCTTCCAAAGGGACCAGCGACCTCGACATCCTCTGAGGACTGCCCCTGCTTCGAAAAGACAAGAAACTCCCGAGGACAGCGGACCTGCTCCAAGAAAGGCTGCAACTTTGTTTGCAGCAGCCTTGAAAGAACCCTGCAAGCTCCCCGCAAGAAGCGTGAGACTTGCAACACTGCACCCGGCGACCCCGACTCGGCTGGTGGAGAACCAACACCTCAGGGAGGACCCCCGGACTACTCTACGACTGTGAGTACCAAAACCTGTCCCCCCTGAGCCCCCACAGCGCCGCCTGCAGAGGGAATCCCGAGGCTTCCCCTGACCGCGACTCTCTGAAACCTAAGTCCCGACGCCTGGAAAAGACCCTGCACCCGCAGCCCCCAGGACCTGAAGGACCGGACTTTCACTGCAGAAGTGACCCCCAGGAGTCCCTCTCCCTTGCCCAAGTGGAGGTTTCCCCGAGGAAGCCCCCCCCTTGCCTGCCTGCAGCGCTGAAGAGATCCCTTGATCTCTCATAGACTAACATTGCAAACCCGACGCTTGTTTCTACACTGCACCCGGCCGCCCCCGCGCTGCTGAGGGTGAAATTTCTGTGTGGGCTTGTGTCCCCCCCGGTGCCCTACAAAACCCCCCTGGTCTGCCCTCCGAAGACGCGGGTACTTACCTGCAAGCAGACCGGAACCGGGGCACCCCCTTCTCTCCATTCTAGCCTATGCGTTTTGGGCACCACTTTGAACTCTGCACCTGACCGGCCCTGAGCTGCTGGTGTGGTGACTTGGGGTTGCTCTGAACCCCCAACGGTGGGCTACCTTGGATCAAGAACTGAACCCTGTAAGTGTCTTACTTACCTGGTAAAACTAACAAAAACTTACCTCCCCCAGGAACTGTGAAAATTGCACTGTGTCCACTTTTGAAATAGCTATTTGTGAATAACTTGAAAAGTATACATGCAATTGAAATGATTCAAAGTTCCTAATGTACTTACCTGCAATACCTTTCAAACAAGATATTACATGTTAAATTTGAACCTGTGGTTCTTAAAATAAACTAAGAAAAGATATTTTTCTATACAAAACCTATTGGCTGGATTTGTCTCTGAGTGTGTGTACCTCATTTATTGCCTATGTGTATGTACAACAAATGCTTAACACTACTCCTTGGATAAGCCTACTGCTCGACCACACTACCACAAAATAGAGCATTAGTATTATCTCTTTTTACCACTATTTTACCTCTAAGGGGAACCCTTGGACTCTGTGCATGCTATTCCTTACATTGAAATAGCACATACAGAGCCAACTTCCTACATTGGTGGATCAGCGGTGGGGTACAAGACTTTGCATTTGCTGGACTACTCAGCCAATACCTGATCACACGACAAATTCCAAAATTGTCATTAGAAATTGATTTTTGCAATTTGAAAAGTTTTCTAAATTCTTAAAAGACCTGCTAGGGCCTTGTGTTAGATCCTGTTTAGCATTTCTTTTAGAGTTTAAAAGTTTGTAAAAGTTTGAATTAGATTCTAGAACCAGTTGTAGATTCTTAAGAAGTATTCCAACTTTTAGAAGCAAAATGTCTAGCACAGATGTGACTGTGGTGGAACTCGACACCACACCTTACCTCCACCTTAAGATGAGGGAGCTAAGGTCACTCTGTAAAATAAAGAAAATAACAATGGGCCCCAAACCTACCAAAATACAGCTCCAGGAGCTTTTGGCAGAGTTTGAAAAGGCCAACCCCTCTGAGGGTGGCAACTCAGAGGAAGAGGATAGTGACTTGGAGGAAAATTCCCCCCTACCAGTCCTATCTAGGGAGAACAGGGTCTCTCAAACCCTGACTCCAAAAATAATAGTCAGAGATGCTGGTTCCCTCACAGGAGAGACCAACACCTCTGAAATCACTGAGGATAACTCCAGTGAAGAGGACATCCAGTTAGCCAGGATGGCCAAAAGATTGGCTTTGGAAAGACAGATCCTAGCCATAGAGAGGGAAAGACAAGAGATGGGCCTAGGACCAATCAATGGTGGCAGCAACATAAATAGGGTCAGAGATTCTCCTGACATGTTGAAAATCCCTAAAGGGATTGTAACTAAATATGAAGATGGTGATGACATCACCAAATGGTTCACAGCTTTTGAGAGGGCTTGTGTAACCAGAAAAGTGAACAGATCTCACTGGGGTGCTCTCCTTTGGGAAATGTTCACAGGAAAGTGTAGGGATAGACTCCTCACACTCTCTGGAAAAGATGCAGAATCTTATGACCTCATGAAGGGTACCCTGATTGAGGGCTTTGGATTCTCCACTGAGGAGTATAGGATTAGATTCAGGGGGGCTCAAAAATCCTCGAGCCAGACCTGGGTTGACTTTGTAGACTACTCAGTAAAAACACTAGATGGTTGGATTCAAGGCAGTGGTGTAAGTAATTATGATGGGCTGTACAATTTATTTGTGAAAGAACACCTGTTAAGTAATTGTTTCAATGATAAACTGCATCAGCATCTGGTAGACCTAGGACCAATTTCTCCCCAAGAATTGGGAAAGAAGGCGGACCATTGGGTCAAGACAAGGGTGTCCAAAACTTCCACAGGGGGTGACCAAAAGAAAGGGGTCACAAAACCTCCCCAGGGGAAAGGTGGTGAGACAGCCAAAAATAAAAATAGTCAAGAGTCTTCTAAAGGCCCCCAAAAACCTGCACAGGAGGGTGGGCCCAGAGCCTCTTCACAAAACAATCCTGGGTACAAGGGTAAAAACTTTGATCCCAAAAAGGCCTGGTGTCGAAACTGTAGTCAGTCTGGACACCAAACTGGAGACAAGGCCTGTCCCAAGAAAAGTTCCACTCCAAACTCCAATCCAGGTAACACTGGAATGGCTAGTCTCCAAGTGGGATCAACAGTGTGCCCAGAGCAAATCAGGGTCCACACTGAAGCTACTCTAGTCTCTGAGGGTGGGGTGGATTTAGCCACACTAGCTGCCTGGCCCCCTAACATGCAAAAATACAGGCAGCAGCTCTTTATTAATGGGACAAGTGTAGAGGGCCTGAGGGATACAGGTGCCAGTGTCACCATGGTGACAGAAAAACTGTTTTCCCCTGGCCAATACCCGACTGGAAAAACTTATACAGTCACCAATGCTGACAATCAAACTAAAGCACATCCCATGGCAATGGTAACTTTAGAATGGGGAGGGGTCAATGGCCTGAAACAGGTGGTGGTCTCCTCAAACATCCCAGTAGACTGTCTGCTTGGAAATGACCTGGAGTCCTCAGCATGGGCTGAGGTAGAGCTAAAAACCCATGCAGCCATGCTGGGTATCCCTGAACTGGTGTGTGTAAAAACAAGAGCACAATGCAAGGCACAGGGTGAAAAAGTAGAGCTGGAGTCTGGAAAAATGGCCCAGCCTACCAAGAGAAAAGGAAAGTCAGTTGGGAAACCAACTGCAACACAGTCAGAAAAAGGGAACCTCTCTTCTCAGGAAGAAGTTCTGCCCTCTGAGGGAACTGAGCCTTTGGAACTTGAACCTTATCAGGTTGAGCTCTTAGGCCCAGGGGGACCCTCAAGGGAGGAGCTGTGTAAGGGACAAGAAACCTGTCCCTCTCTTGAAGGCCTTAGGCAGCAAGCTGCTGAAGAGTCCAAGGGCAAGAAAAATGGAACACATAGGGTCTATTGGGAAGATGGACTCCTGTACACTGAGGCCAGAGACCCCAAACCTGGTGCCACTAGGAGAGTGGTAGTGCCTCAGTCGTTCAGAGAGTTTATTCTGACCTTAGCCCATGATATTCCCCTTGCTGGGCATTTGGGACAAACCAAGACGTGGGAGAGGTTAGTCAATGAGTGTGGAGTGACTTACAAATTCACTACACCATACCATCCACAAACTAATGGCTTAGTTGAGAGATTCAACAAGACATTAAAAGGCATGATCATGGGGCTCCCAGAAAAGCTCAAAAGGAGATGGGATGTCCTCTTGCCATGTCTGCTTTTCGCTTACAGAGAGGTGCCACAGAAGGGAGTAGGATTCTCACCCTTTGAACTTCTGTTTGGTCATCCTGTAAGGGGACCACTTGCTCTTGTTAAAGAAGGCTGGGAGAGACCTCTTCATGAGCCTAAACAAGACATAGTGGACTATGTACTTGGCCTTCGCTCTAGAATGGCAGAGTACATGGAAAAGGCAACCAAAAACCTTGAGGCCAGCCAACAGCTCCAGAAGTTTTGGTATGACCAAAAGGCTGCACTGGTTGAGTTCCAACCAGGGCAGAAAGTCTGGGTTCTGGAGCCTGTGGCTCCCAGGGCACTCCAGGACAAATGGAGTGGCCCTTACCCAGTGCTAGAAAGGAAGAGTCAGGTCACCTACCTGGTGGACCTGGGCACAAGCAGGAGCCCCAAGAGGGTGATCCATGTGAACCACCTTAAGCTCTTCCATGACAGGGCTGATGTAAATCTGTTGATGGTAACAGATGAGGATCAGGAGGCAGAGAGTGAACCTCTCCCTGATCTTCTGTCATCAGACCCAAAAGATGGCTCAGTAGATGGAGTGATCTACTCAGACACCCTCTCTGGCCAACAGCAAGCTGATTGTAGGAGAGTCCTATAACAGTTTCCTGAACTCTTCTCCTTAACCCCTGGTCAGACACACCTGTGTACCCATGATGTGGACACAGGAGACAGCATGCCTGTCAAGAACAAAATCTTTAGACAATCTGACCATGTTAAGGAAAGCATCAAGGTGGAAGTCCATAAGATGCTGGAATTGGGAGTAATTGAGCGCTCTGACAGCCCCTGGGCTAGCCCAGTGGTCTTAGTCCCCAAACCTCACACCAAAGATGGAAAGAAAGAGATGAGGTTTTGTGTGGACTACAGGGGGCTCAATTCTGTCACCAAGACAGATGCTCATCCAATTCCTAGAGCTGATGAGCTCATAGATAAATTAGGTGCTGCCAAATTCTTAAGTACCTTTGACTTGACAGCAGGGTACTGGCAAATAAAAATGGCACCTGGAGCAAAAGAGAAAACAGCATTCTCCACACCTGATGGGCATTATCAGTTTACTGTTATGCCCTTTGGTTTAAAGAATGCCCCTGCCACCTTCCAAAGGTTGGTGAATCAAGTCCTTGCTGGCTTGGAGTCCTTTAGCACAGCTTATCTTGATGATATTGCTGTCTTTAGCTCCACCTGGCAGGATCACCTGGTCCACCTGAAGAAGGTTTTGAAGGCTCTGCAATCTGCAGGCCTCTCTATCAAGGCATCCAAATGCCAGATAGGGCAGGGAACTGTGGTTTACTTGGGCCACCTTGTAGGTGGAGGCCAAGTTCAGCCACTCCAACCCAAGATCCAGACTATTCTGGACTGGGTAGCTCCAAAAACCCAGACTCAAGTCAGGGCATTCCTTGGCTTGACTGGGTATTACAGGAGGTTTGTGAAGGGATATGGATCCATTGTGACTGCCCTCACTGAACTCACCTCCAAGAAAATGCCCAAGAAAGTGAACTGGACTGTGGAATGCCAACAGGCCTTTGACACCCTGAAACAAGCAATGTGCTCAGCACCAGTTCTAAAAGCTCCATATTATTCTAAGCAGTTCATTGTGCAGACAGATGCCTCTGAACATGGGATAGGGGCAGTTTTGTCCCAAACAAATGATGATGGCCTTGACCAGCCTGTTGCTTTCATTAGCAGGAGGTTACTCCCCAGGGAGCAGCGTTGGAGTGCCATTGAGAGGGAGGCCTTTGCTGTGGTTTGGTCCCTGAAGAAGCTGAGACCATACCTCTTTGGGACTCACTTCCTAGTTCAAACTGACCACAGACCTCTCAAATGGCTGATGCAAATGAAAGGTGAAAATCCTAAACTGTTGAGGTGGTCCATCTCCCTACAGGGAATGGACTTTATAGTGGAACACAGACCTGGGACTGCCCATGCCAATGCAGATGGCCTTTCCAGGTTCTTCCACTTAGAAAATGAAGACTCTCTTGGGATAGGTTAGTCTCATCCTCTTTCGTTTGGGGGGGGGTTGTGTAAGGAAATGCCTCCTTGGCATGGTTGCCCCCTGACTTTTTGCCTTTGCTGATGCTATGTTTACAATTGAAAGTGTGCTGAGGCCTGCTAACCAGGCCCCAGCACCAGTGTTCTTTCCCTAACCTGTACTTTTGTATCCACAATTGGCAGACCCTGGCATCCAGATAAGTCCCTTGTAACTGGTACTTCTGGTACCAAGGGCCCTGATGCCAAGGAAGGTCTCTAAGGGCTGCAGCATGTCTTATGCCACCCTGGAGACCTCTCACTCAGCACAGACACACTGCTTGCCAGCTTGTGTGTGCTAGTGAGGACAAAACGAGTAAGTCGACATGGCACTCCCCTCAGGGTGCCATGCCAGCCTCTCACTGCCTATGCAGTATAGGTAAGACACCCCTCTAGCAGGCCTTACAGCCCTAAGGCAGGGTGCACTATACCATAGGTGAGGGTACCAGTACATGAGCATGGTACCCCTACAGTGTCTAAACAAAACCTTAGACATTGTAAGTGCAGGGTAGCCATAAGAGTATATGGTCTGGGAGTCTGTCAAACACGAACTCCACAGCACCATAATGGCTACACTGAAAACTGGGAAGTTTGGTATCAAACTTCTCAGCACAATAAATGCACACTGATGCCAGTGTACATTTTATTGCAAAATACACCCCAGAGGGCACCTTAGAGGTGCCCCCTGAAACTTAACCGACTGTCTGTGTAGGCTGACTAGTTCCAGCAGCCTGCCACACCAGAGACATGTTGCTGGCCCCATGGGGAGAGTGCCTTTGTCACTCTGAGGCCAGTAACAAAGCCTGCACTGGGTGGAGATGCTAACACCTCCCCCAGGCAGGAGCTGTGACACCTGGCGGTGAGCCTCAAAGGCTCACCCCTTGGTCACAGCCCAGCAGGGCACTCCAGCTTAGTGGAGTTGCCCGCCCCCTCCGGCCACGGCCCCCACTTTTGGCGGCAAGGCTGGAGGGAACAAAGAAAGCAACAAGGAGGAGTCACTGGCCAGTCAGGACAGCCCCTAAGGTGTCCTGAGCTGAAGTGACTCTAACTTTTAGAAATCCTCCATCTTGCAGATGGAGGATTCCCCCAATAGGGTTAGGATTGTGACCCCCTCCCCTTGGGAGGAGGCACAAAGAGGGTGTACCCACCCTCAGGGCTAGTAGCCATTGGCTACTAACCCCCCAGACCTAAACACGCCCTTAAATTTAGTATTTAAGGGCTACCCTGAACCCTAGAAAATTAGATTCCTGCAACTACAAGAAGAAGGACTGCCTAGCTGAAAAACCCCTGCAGAGGAAGACCAGAAGACGACAACTGCCTTGGCTCCAGAAACTCACCGGCCTGTCTCCTGCCTTCCAAAGATCCTGCTCCAGCGACGCCTTCCAAAGGGACCAGCGACCTCGACATCCTCTGAGGACTGCCCCTGCTTCGAAAAGACAAGAAACTCCCGAGGACAGCGGACCTGCTCCAAGAAAGGCTGCAACTTTGTTTGCAGCAGCCTTGAAAGAACCCTGCAAGCTCCCCGCAAGAAGCGTGAGACTTGCAACACTGCACCCGGCGACCCCGACTCGGCTGGTGGAGAACCAACACCTCAGGGAGGACCCCCGGACTACTCTACGACTGTGAGTACCAAAACCTGTCCCCCCTGAGCCCCCACAGCGCCGCCTGCAGAGGGAATCCCGAGGCTTCCCCTGACCGCGACTCTCTGAAACCTAAGTCCCGACGCCTGGAAAAGACCCTGCACCCGCAGCCCCCAGGACCTGAAGGACCGGACTTTCACTGCAGAAGTGACCCCCAGGAGTCCCTCTCCCTTGCCCAAGTGGAGGTTTCCCCGAGGAAGCCCCCCCCTTGCCTGCCTGCAGCGCTGAAGAGATCCCTTGATCTCTCATAGACTAACATTGCAAACCCGACGCTTGTTTCTACACTGCACCCGGCCGCCCCCGCGCTGCTGAGGGTGAAATTTCTGTGTGGGCTTGTGTCCCCCCCGGTGCCCTACAAAACCCCCCTGGTCTGCCCTCCGAAGACGCGGGTACTTACCTGCAAGCAGACCGGAACCGGGGCACCCCCTTCTCTCCATTCTAGCCTATGCGTTTTGGGCACCACTTTGAACTCTGCACCTGACCGGCCCTGAGCTGCTGGTGTGGTGACTTGGGGTTGCTCTGAACCCCCCAACGGTGGGCTACCTTGGACCAAGAACTGAACCCTGTAAGTGTCTTACTTACCTGGTAAAACTAACAAAAACTTACCTCCCCCAGGAACTGTGAAAATTGCACTGTGTCCACTTTTGAAATAGCTATTTGTGAATAACTTGAAAAGTATACATGCAATTGAAATGATTCAAAGTTCCTAATGTACTTACCTGCAATACCTTTCAAACAAGATATTACATGTTAAATTTGAACCTGTGGTTCTTAGAATAAACTAAGAAAATATATTTTTCTATACAAAACCTATTGGCTGGATTTGTCTCTGAGTGTGTGTACCTCATTTATTGCCTATGTGTATGTACAACAAATGCTTAACACTACTCCTTGGATAAGCCTACTGCTCGACCACACTACCACAAAATAGAGCATTAGTATTATCTCTTTTTACCACTATTTTACCTCTAAGGGGAACCCTTGGACTCTGTGCATGCTATTCCTTACTTTGAAATAGCACATACAGAGCCAACTTCCTACAATCACCAACATCGTGGCAAAGTATCCTGGGAGTGTACATGATTTATTCGTCTTCCGCCACTGCACCATCAATCAACACTTCCAGGATGGACGATATGGAAATGGCCTACTTGTTGGTAAGTACAGAAACCTACTTATATGCACACAGCACAGCATCCCTGTAGGACACACAACACATACACCACTACATTGACACGTGGCCAGGAAGACAATGAGGTTGTGACACTGCTAGGCATGTGTGATATCCTGACCCATTTGGATGCACACCTATGGAAAATGACAGAACCAGATAACAACAAATGCCACTCCACAGACACAAGGGAACAATTTAAAACAACACAATGACATGGCCTCAACTGGCAGTACAACTTGGAAGATTAATCTTTCAATATCACATCAATAACACTCAATCAAACACCCTTCCAACCAATACGTACAGTGTAAGGGGTGTGTAATGTGTTTTGCCGCAGGTCAAACACCATGACACACATAGCATGATGATGACTACAATGAAGGTGACATGGAATCATTGAGGCTGTACCAATATCTCACATCACTCCTGCTCTCACATTGCCCACTACCAATAAGCTAGTGGACTGTGTGAAGAACACATATTGATGTGACAATATGGAAAGTGCACATTCCTACACATACGGATTGAGACAATTTCACACACACACAACAGATGTACAGGCATACATACCTTCTGACACTCCAATAATCAAGTTAGCCAGCTGAACTAGAACATGTTCAGTAGTATAGGTACATGTTAGAACTCGAGCCGACTTGGCAAGGGCAGAGAAATGGGTCTGCAGAGATTTTGTCACACATGTGAAATTTGTACATAGTCAATTGTCAACACGTCAGTGCTGACAACGTACGGAGATGTGTTGTACATTGTCACCTAGCCAAATCTAAGGGTCTCACTGATGTTTAACTAATTCTATTGCATATGTGAAATTGGATGGGATGTCCAGGGTATATAGATGCAACCGTGTTACCACCACAGTGGAATTGATTCTGTGTATGGAAGTATCATGTTACCCCCAGTTAAGACACATGGACACCTCTTTCACATGACATCATGCAAGGGAGTACACAATGCACTGCAACTCTACAAAAATACTGCTGACACCCGGTCAATCAGCCAAGCACCCGTTCAGATAAGGAAACAACCCAATGCTGATGGTACATCCTAGAAGCCTAGGATTCCACACAATAACACAAACACAGATGAGTCACAGACAACACAAGAAATCAACTGCCATGCAAAGTGATAATCATGGTGCAAGCAACATCAACATGTTCTCACTCATTTTCTCTTTCAGCTGATCAGGGGTATTGGTTCCAGTCATGGATCATGACCCCATTTGCAAACCCAAGCACAGCATCAGAGCGTGCCTATAATGATGCACATCGGAGGACACGCACCACAGTCGAGAGGACCTTTAGCATCCTGGAGTCAAGATTCAGGTGCCTCGACATCACCCGAGGCAGCCTCTTATACTCACCTGAAATGGTGTGCAAAATAATTTTCACCTGTGCCACCCTGCACAACATATGTGTAAGAAGGAACATTCCCATATATATATATACCCGACCCACAAATGCCTGAAGAGGAGGAAGAGGAGGGTGCTGTCCATCAATGTGATGGAGACCATCCAAACACAGCTGCAGGATTGCGTCGGAGACAACATATTGTCCAAAATGTCTTTTAACTCTACTCATCCATCACCACTGTTTTACCATATGTCAATAAACACCTATACTATTCACTATATCATGGTCTGGGTAATCATTTTTGCATAACATTATCCCTAACAATCAGAATCAGAGTGTAGCCTCATGGAGCATTGCAGAAATACAGATTAGGATACAGAAAATCCACATCATATTTGATGGGTATGAATGTACACCCAACTTCACACACACACTGTAAATGACATATATCCTGTCTATTTCACATTTGAAGGGCAATATTAGAGGAGCACAGCTATTTAACACCTACATGTTGGCAACAATGTTCATTTCAGCATATGGCACAAAACTAAGACACCATCAGTCAATAAGGTAACAAAATGCCTCATACATGAGGCAGTGGATGTGCTATTGCATTGGGGACAAGAAGGTATGACCAGACCCTTGACATCAGTAAGTGTTACATCAGCTATCTTTGCAAGGAGTATGTGTGACAAGAATTCCATGTAAGCAGCTAATGGATAGCAAGAGTGCCCCAGGTATGACTAGTATTGCTCAAGATATCCCCTACACATGCCATCCCAGGTCTTAAGTCCTGCCACTGCCATGTTCCCTGTCTCACCCCACCCTTCTTCAGAGTGCACTGAAAATGGAATATGTGTACCCAGATAATCCCTCAACTATAAACACCCAGACTCACATTCTGAATCCAGTGTGCTTCCCTCTTTAGTATGGTATGCCATTGTCATTGTTCTTCTGTCTGCATGGACTTCTGGTTGAATAATACACTGCCTTGTAGTCTGTAGGACCTGTAATCACATTTACATTACTTCCTATGTGAAAGGTACTGTTGGCCCTTTGAACTTGAATCTCACCTACAGGACTTGTGAGAGACTGAAGCTGCACACACCTGTGAGCACCTACATACAGACCAGACATTTGAACTACACTGCCCTTGCAGTTGCCTGGAGCAGCATAGAAGCTGCCATTATATGTACATCCCTGTTATGCATTGCTGTATGAATCACTTATGTAACACAGGCCTTGGGTTATTGTGTTACGTTCCAACACACAGGACAAACACAGTTTTCATTTTCCACAGTGTTGTTCCAGCTTTGACCAGTCTAAGTCTGCTCACTGTGTATTTGCCTTGTTAAATTTTTGTTCCTGATTGACCCTGCATTCTGTTAGCCTGACTGGTTCCTGTCTTTGCATTACCATAAAGGTTCCCTGTGGCTACATTTGTTTCATAGTTGCTTTCCAAGCCCTCACTTTCCTCCTGGAGTATTGTGTCAGGTCTACAATGAATACTCAAATACATTGTATTGCATAATCAGTTTACTTATCGTATCATGGGGTGGAACTTTTCTTCAAATAGCCTAATCATGGCCCATTCCTTGTCTGGGTTTCATGTATGCATAAGTGACAAATAGTGACAGTGTACCATGGCTGTATGCATGGATTGGGTATGGTGCCTCCAGCACAACAAACCATGTCAGAAAATGTGCATGAAATGTCAATACATGTTAGGACCCTGACAGTCCACACGCTGATTCACATTGCCCCCAACATATTGATGGGGCTTGCATGGTGAATAACTGTGAAATTAATCAGCACAGAGGCACTGATGTTCCCGGCTGCAGTGGGAATTTTAGAGGCCACCCTGTGTACAAATATTGTGAGTAAACCTGCCGGTTTAAAATTCCTGATCCATTAACTTTGTTAGCACACCAAGGTTGCCCTGTTGTCAGTCTCATAACACGTCTGCAGTGCCATAGCTGCACTATCCCCATGTGTGTCCTCAATTCCTCTTTGGCTTTTCTTCAATTCAGCTGTGAAGAATACTTTGTAAATGCAGGAAATGGTTCCACAGACTCATGACTAGACCTGCACGTAACTGTGACAACATGGACCCCAATAATGACTCAGGCTACACATGGCCCCACACACTTGAACCGGACGCCTTTGTGCAATTTACCACTGGAAATATGTGCAAACATGCTGCTTGGTCTGCTTGTCCTCCACTGCCACAGGAGAAACATGGCTCATTTATATGACTTCAACTGTGGCGTGACATGACATTTGTGGATTGTATTTGGGACTCGGTGTCACAAACACCATACCCACATAGCATTATCCAATGCCTGACTCATGAGTAGTATACAAACAAGTGCCCAGGAAGTAGTATCCAACATTCCAGGACATGTGATGGCTTAGCTTTGGAACATTGCCATGATCAACCGTCTTCTATCTATCCTGTGCATGGTTTGTCATTAGTGATGCTTATGTCCCAAAAAACCTAGGAAGTTCACACAGCATTTGTTGCTACGTGTATGGCAAACACATTTCCTTTCTCATTTCCACACTGAATAGCATCTGATGGTTGGCACATTGATTCCACATGCATTCAAGCAGATTTGAGAAAACGCGTCTTGTGATGTTCACACAGTGGGACAACTACATTAGTAAGAGCCAATTCACACACATTGACAGATAGGCATTGAGTTACTGTATTGAGTTGCGTAGCCTTGCTATCCTCTATTGACGCAAAACATGCCCAAACTGGGTAATACCTAATTGTATTCCACACGTTTGGCCATCTATTGCGTCAGTGAAGAGTGCAAATCCGGTATTACAACTAGAGGATCATGGTCCGCAATCAGTATGATCTGTTACATGTGCCTATACACCGGAATGCTTAATGTAGGTGCAATCAGCCTACCTCTGTATTGTCACACCTGTCATGTACTATTATAAATGAGAAATGACCCAAACCAGTCAAAGATAGAAATTTTGATGCATACGCGTAAAAAAAGATGCACATGCGTCAAAAAATGACGCATGTGCATCGAACAAAGACACTCATTGCCATGATACATCCATTGGCCCTGAGCGGTAATTCCCACACTGTACCCCATGAAATTGGTTAAGTATGAAACATATTTGAAAATATGGATGCAGGGTTATTTCTAAGCATGTGCTTCCAAAAAAATTGACGCACAGACTGTAAGCGTTATAATATTTTGACGCATAAGAATAAAAACGCCCCACATTTGAGGCAGGAAATGATGTAATAGGATATCCAGTTTACAGAATTGGTACAGTGGGCGTACCTTCACTTTCACTTTGCAGTCTATGATATTTCCTGACAGTGGGGCTGTGTTTTGACTTGTCTCTCTGTGCATTTTGTGATTTTGTCTCCTGTGTGGTCTTTAAATTGTCTTTTTGTGTTTCCTAATTGTCTGTGGTATCCTGTGTATTTTTTGTCATTTCTGGTGTATAAATTTGTCTTTGTACTGTTGGAAGTCTTTTGTGGGTAGTGTTGGTTTGGGGATATCTGGGCCTTTTTCTGTTAATTTTTTTCATTTCCCTCTCCTACTTTACCTTCATTCTCCTCTGTACCCATTTATTCCCTTTTTTTGTGCAAGCATGTTGGGCAGGCCTCGTCTTGGCAGAATGGGAGAGGAGGAGCTGAGGGGATTTTTTTTTTGGCTGGTGTGCCATTTCCTACCCCTGATGATTGAGGCAGGTGAGTGTGTGATACAGGGGTATCACACTGAGGCACAGAGGCTCCAGTGGACAAAGGTGTTGCATCATCTGCAAAGGATTTACAGCACACCCAGAACCGACCTTGTCTCCAGGGAGCAAGATCTGATGGACCACCTGGGGATTGTGATTGGTGGCCCTGTTGGTGAGTACAAATCATGTTAAGGTGCACGTTTAAATGCTCTGTAGTGACATCAGCTGATTTGTACAATATCTGCCGGCAATGTTGTTGAGTGTCTGGAATGCTACTGAAACATACAGGGTCATATTTCTACTTTGTTAAGGACCACAATTGTGAGCTGTTTGGAAGCAAGAGCTCCGCAAACGTACTGACATACATGAGGCAGTGGATGTGCTATTGCATTGGTGACAAGAAGGTATGACCAGACCCTTGACATCAGTAAGTGTTACATCAGCTATCATTAGATGTATTGTCTGATTTTCTTCTGGAGCCATTTCACACAATGAAGTACCTACTGTTTGTTTTTTTATTTGTTTTAACAGTTGCCAATATGAGTCCCATCCAGATTCTGGAGTTTCAGCACAGGGCGATGCGTTACCGCCACATTCTGGATGTGGAGTCTGGGTTCCGCAACATGGCAAGGCGTTATCGCCATGAAAGAGCCTCCGGAGTGTGAAGGGCATTTGCCCAAGGGGGCCCTTCCGTGTCCACCACAGCCACCACCACCAGCCCCACCACTACCACCCAGGTGGCACCAACTTTAGCAGGCACATTTGCAGGGCTGTCAACCTCCACTGCTCCAGGACCTCTCATGGCACCACCTGCACCTCCTCCTACAGGCATGGCACCGACAAGGGGACATACTTTTTCAACTGCCACCCAGACCAGCCCTGCTGCAGTCATAGACCCAGCAGATTTTCAGCGGGTGCAACCGAACTTGGACAGTATGTTGAGGAAAATGACAACGCTGCAGCAGGAGGTGGCACAAGTGAATAGGAGGGTGCGTGCCATAAAAAAGACCCTGCGAAGGGCAAACTTGTAAACAATATACCCTCAGCCATGATTCCCTCCCCTCCCTCCTCTTTCCTGGTTCTTTTCATGAGTGGGTTTAGGGGGCTTAGTGTTACGTTAAAATAGGCTGTTAGTTTAGTTAGTAGTAGTGGGTGGGGGATATGATACTTTTAACATCTGTTTTTTATTATGTGTGTGGGTGGGGGGTTGATGTTTAGATCGTTTCATTAAATGTGATAAGTAAGTTTAGCTTAGGTTAGTTAGGGTCAGTTGTGGGTAATGTGTAGTTAGGATAGGTTAGATAAGGTACTTCCCGTGCTTTTAGCTTCTGTTTTTACTGTTTAATAAATATTTAGGTAACCCTTCACAGTATGTGTCACATGCTTGGGGATCAGGGACTTGGCTTGAGTGAAGAGTGTCTCTTTAGTATTAGCTTTTGTGTCCTATCCTGCAACCAAATCCTAACTGAGCTGTTACATTGGCAGTTACACCAAAGCTACTTTGCTAAGATTCTGCCATCCATTGCACCCACCACTCAAGGTTACTATGGATCCCAAAGTGTTGTTAATTTTTGATGTATGTTTTCAATGTCACATACTTTGCTACCAGAATTGGTATTGAGGACACTGTGTTAAGTCTGCCTGCAGCCTGATGTCCAAGCAAATCCTAATAAGGTGAGTGGTAGTATGCTCTCATGTAGTATGTTATACATAACTCACACCTATCATTTGTTACAATGTTCAGCCCAGTTACATATTGTGTGTTAGCTAAATTTAGGTCAAATGTCACATACGTAGGTTTAGGCTTGAAGAAAAAGTTGAAGGCAATAATTTGTGGCTCAGATATCCCTTGAGGACGCGTTATTCTGTCCAACACAGCATTATGGTGTATTGTTTCTATTTTCCTCAGAATTAAGCCTCAGGAAGGGCAGATGATGGTACACTCCAGACCACTGTGCATAGTTATCAGCCAACATTCTTTCAGGTCAGGAATATTGACAATCTATAATCATTGACCTGAGGTAAACATCACTGATCTCCCTCATGGTTGATGTGTCACATTACAGAGAGACAAAGTTGCTATGTAAGTGCTATTTATTTGAAAGTGCTGTAGTGCTATATGTACATTGTCCATGGTTGTGAGTCCATTAGTGTGACACCATCCATTGTGATCCTACACAAGTGCAAAAGGACATGTCGTTGGACATACTGGGGTGAAGTGTCTAACAGTGCAGAGGGACAGGATTTGCCAATGAGTTAGTGAGGGACAATCACAGGGCAGGGTGACAAGATAAACAGTGGGCTGAAGAACAGTGCTTGAGTACAGTTGTTGCAAGGTTGGCATGTTACAAAGCACAAGACCTTCGCAATAGGTGGCCATGTGGCAGGGACTAGTGCTACCGGGTACTCTTACAGGTGAAGGTGATCTGTTCCACGTCTTCATCTTCTGATGTGTGTGTTGTCTCCTCTGCCCTTGGTGGTTGTGAAGGGGCAACACACACTTCAGTGTTTGAAGACGTGGAGTCAGACATCCCAGGAGCTGCCAATTGTGGGGCTATGAAGGGCAGTACTGCAGCAAGGAGGAACTGCTGGTTCTTAAGTATAGCAGTCACATCACTATGGTAGGCAGCCAGGTCAGCCCTGAGGGGTTCAATATTGCATTCGTGCATGCATTGACAGGATTGTTGTTGTAGGTGTAGTGTCAACTCTCTTACAGCTGTGCTGATTTCCTTCAACCTTTTTTCAAGTTCCTGCATGATTGATGTTCGCCCTTGCATGGCTGCTGCCTGTTCTGCAGTTGACATCATGCATGAACGCACCCCCTCTAGTCTGGCTGCCATATTTTCCATTCCCATCCGCACCTTCTTGGCCAGCTCACGCTGTACTCCAACTACAGTTCCCTCAAAGCTGGTGCCAGTGTCGTCAGAGTCCTCAGCTGTGTTGAAGCTGGTAGGTCGTACAATTGGGATTTTGGGTGGGTCCTCTGTGATGGCTGCTAGTTCTGTGCTTCTCCATGTGACTAAATGTGGGGTCTGGAGGGTCCCAAGGACATCTTGGAGGGTCTGCTGGCTAATGTTTATCAGCTTGTCATCCATGTCATCAGGGTAGTCCTGGACAGGCATATCCGCAGGAGAGCCATCGTCCTCTGCAATGAGATAGGGTACAATTAGTGTGTCTGTGTTGTGGGATTTGTAATGTGACGTGCCTGCCTTCCTAATAGTTTCACATTGTGATCTTGGTTCCTGTTCATTGTTCCAGTCTTTCATATTAGCATTCTCTCAGGCCTATGCCCCACCTGCATGTCACATGTATTGTGGTCAGTTTCGGCCCTTGTCAGCATCACATCCTCTAGGTGTTGGTTCTGGCCTATTTGTGAAGTTCCACCTTCTTGTCCTGCTCAACCCTCTGTCTACTTCCATTCTTATGGTGAGGCCTTTCACTGGCTGCGGGTGTTCTGATGGCACTTGCACCACACTTAACATTCTGGATCTGACCCAGTCTCTGATATTTCACATCCACCTATATGTTGCTGAGACCTAGCATATACTATGTATTTCATTGGCATGGCACGATACGGGTGTCAGCATTGGTAGTGTGTACTGCTGATGTTGGGAAATGTGTGCTACATTGGATTGCACTGATGGTCCTAGCAGTGTTCCATTTCCTCCTATGACTGTGCGGGTGCATTTCTGTAGCCAGTTACATATGTCCTCCCCCTCAATGCTGTTGTCTGAGCAGTATGACATTTGAGATATTGCATGGTGTCATTGGAGCTATTGTGACCCAGGCATAGGGTGGACCCTGACATATGCAGCATGGGTATGACATTAGTGCTGTGTACCTCAAAATCTTCATGATAATGGCTGCTGATTGTAGCATTTATGGACAATCACATTTGACAGGATTGGAACATTTGTTTTGATTTCAGGGTATTGATAACGTTGTCATCCTTAACCCTATAATTTGGGTGTGTTTGATCCATGGGGACGTTACTGCCATTAGCTACTTGACCTGCACACACAGCAGAGGTGGTAGTGGCAAATGTTGTCAGTGTTAAATTCAACTTGCAGATAGGGCCTGAGATTGTTAATTGGGCCCTAGTTCATGTAAGGGGAATACTGGCTGATGTGTGACAGCATGCCAGTTTTACATTGTACCCTATCCTCCTGGCCTGGTTTTACCTTTCCAACATCCTTGGCATGGCAGCATACCCCCATGCAAAGGTTGTTGGTGTAGTGTAGTACTGTGCCACAGGTTTCCCCTGAACGGGCCATGCCCCCGTACCGTGCCCCTTTACCCATGCCACTCCATGAATATCATGACTTACATGCATTGTGTAGTAGGTATGTCCCCCCCGCCCGGTTGTGGTTAATAATTAGGCATTTTAGTTCCGCATGCTACTTACCTTGAATCTGTGTTGTCTCCTGGTAGTCTGCGCTGTTCTGTCCTTGAATCCCTGTGATGATCTCCTCAGGGATGACGGCTGCCACCATCTCCTCCATGTGGTCCAGGGCCTCCTGCGGTGCTGGACTCCCACCTCCAGTCTGCAGTGCTGCATTCCTCTTCCTGGCCATCTTTTCCTTGGTCTTGCACTTGCAGTTTCGCCAGCGTTTCTTGCACTCAATGACTGTTCTCCGTACTTCTGCCACACTGTTGATCTTGTCAACAATTTGTTTCCATATTGCCTCTCTCCCACTAATTCGGAACTTTGAGGTGACAAACAGTTGGTGCTGGTGTTCCGTCACCTATTTCACCAGTATTTCCTGCTCCTCTGCACTGAAGCAACACTTTCTTTTCTTCTTCTCCCTGTCCTGGGTCTTGTGTGGGTCCTCCTGGCTGGTTCCTGGTCTGTTGTCACCTTCCTGGGGTCTGTGCAAGCATCTGGGATCCATTTTGGCTCTCCTTAGCACATTTTGCCATGTTTGTGCCACTTTTTGACACAATTTCGTCATGGTGGAGTGGAGGGAGGCAGGCAAAAAGTTTTGGGATGACCACCCTAAGGTTGTCAGGTCTAACACAGAGTTTCTGCAGCTCAGTCCTGCTGAGGACATCCTCATTGAGTATCTCAATGGTGCAAGGCAAGGAGTTAGAGAACTTACATTTGAAGAAGGGAGAATTTAAAAAGCCTCAAATTGATCTCAGATTACTTATCTGGGATTTTCAGTGTAACACAAAATCACTGTATATCATTGCACAAACACAAGTCCTAATCCTTACCACAGAACACCAATTTGGGTTTCTGGTTCAGGGGGTGAAACTCTACTCAAGCAACAACTAGAATCCTTGTCAAGGTGAAGTCACAAACACTAAATAAACATGTGCTTAACCTACTAGTTTGCTAGGTGATAAGCTGGATAAAGTCATATTTGATCCAGTCAAGTACAAATTGATCAGGGCTAATACTCACCTTGGGTCTTATTTTGATAAGAATGTGGCAATAGCAGTGTTCTAAGTGTCAACTTCACCCACAAAAGCTAGCTGTATTTGTGGAAGGCTCAAGACTGGTGAAGTGGTAAATGCCTTTTTAGAAGTGGCAAAAGTTACAGTCACTTCCAATGTCAACTGAGAAGAAATATAGGCCCTCATTACAACATTGGCGTGTGGCAACCGCCGCTCGCCAAGTTGTAACCGATGTGCGGCCACCATTACGAGATCCCCGCTGGGCCGGCAGGCAGAAACCTAGTTTCCGCCCGCCGGCCCAGCAGGGATGTCGGCTGCAACACAGGAGCCGGCTCCAAATGGAGCGGCGGTGTTGCGGCGGTGCGACGGGTGCAGTTGCACCCGTCGTGCCTTTCACTATCTGCTATGCAGACAGTGAAAAGCTCCATGGGGCCATGGCAGGGGGCCCCTGCACTGCCCATGCCAGAAGCATGGGCAGTGCAGGGGCCTCGCGACTCCCCTTTCCACCAGCCTTTTCATGGCGGTTCCTACCACCATGAAAAGGCTGGTGGGAGGGGGACTCGTAATCCCCTGGGCAGCGCTGCCCTGGGGGATTACAACCACCGGGACCAACATGGCAGTAAACTGCCGGTCCCGGCAGTGCGGCCGCGTAATTAGCAGGATTGCATCGCCAGCCTGTTGGCGGTGCAATCGTCAGAACAGCCCTGGCGGTCTTTGCACGCCAGGGTTGTAATGAGGGCCATTGTCTCATAACAACCTCATGATTGAGGACACAATGTTTTAGAGCTTATGGTAAAAGATGGAAAAACCCATAAAAACCTGAACATTCTGGATTCAATTAGTAGTAGGCCAATCTACAACTACTTGTTTCTTTTTGAGGTCTATGTTAATTCTTATTGCGGTTAATACAAAGTCTAGAAATTCAATTGTCTGTACAAATTTATTTAGTTTAGCATACAGTACATTCTCCTTTAATATCTGAAGAATCAACTTTACATGTGACATACATTGTTTTATACTGTCAGAAAAGAATGTTGTCAATATAGATAAACCCTAAAGTCCAAAATTTCCTAGAAGTCCTCATCAACAAAATAATGAAATGTCCTTACCCAACACTTTGCCTCATTTTATTCTTAACTTTACGCCTCAGAGTTTCAACCATTGTTAGAGCAATTCTATGCCTTTGTAGCGCCTTTGTACATCCCTCTTTCTTAGTGCAGAAGGATAGGGGTATCATGAGAGGGCGTTTTCAAAACAAGAAGTGACGGAAGCCATCTTGGCCCAGCCGACTTGTAAACCACCTGGGAAGGATGGTTATCCATGTGAATTTCATAGGGTTGGCAAAACTTTACTGGTGCCATTTCTGACAATGCTATTGATTCCTTGGGAATGGTATCTAATAAAGTAACTCTCACCCTTCTCCTCACAAAAACAGGGACCCTTAGACTATGCTAGCCACCATTCAACGTCATTGATTAACATTGATATAAATAATTCACTCACCTATATTATGAAAGATGACCCCAAAGCTCATTCATTAACTGAAGGTGGACTTCATCTCCTGTAATTGGTCCTGTAGCCATCTCCAGGTGCTGATGCATCAACTGTGGAATATGAAGGATGAAGATGACAAAAAACTGACCCTCTCACTTGATGTAGAGAAGGCATGTGATCAAGTAGAGTTGCCATATCTTTTCCAGGTGATATCTAGGATGTGTTTAGGGGACAACATCATAGCTAAAGCTGGACTCCTCTATTACTCTTCCAAAGTTGATGTCACCTCTGAAGGTCTTTCTGTCACTCACTTCTCAATCCATCAAGGTATTTCACAGGGACGCCTCCTATCTAGGCTCCTTTTCCTTTTTACCATGAACTTCTATCTAAGACCATACATTTATCACCTCAGGTACCAGGCATTCGCCTTAGGGACAGTGAAGTCAAAGCACTGTTATACCTCAGTGGTATTTTGCTTCTTCTCTCTTGTCCAGATTCTGCCGTTCCAGCTTTGATGGCTATTATGTATCAATTCTCCTATTTGTTGAGCTTTAAAATCAATAGGACCAAATTTGAAATGTTCCTGAAGTCAAGGGTTACTACTAACGCGTGTAAACAGGCATACAATATGAGTGAATTGTCTTAAATATCTCAGATTAGCTTGAATGGTTGGGGACAATCTTCAGTGGTTAGTTGAAAGGTCTAAATGTGATACTTTTAAGTGGGAACACCAAAATCTATAATTGTGGGGGATGGTCAAACAGTTGAAATGACAGTGGAACTTTACTACAAATATGCATTGGGAAAGCTACCCCTTAGGATTCATCATACTCTTCTCTTAGAGATAGAGGCAGATATTTGATCGTACATGTGGAGTGGGTGAGAGACTAGGTTGTGTGTCTCTGCCTTCAACATATGACCCCATACAGTTTGATCTTTCACCTTTCCCAGCTATCCATGTATCTGATTGGCCAAAAGGACATTCCTATGTGGGTTAAGACTGTATGTACCCTAATATTTCACTCCTGGTATACTTGTCACCGTCCATTGCCCCATACCGTAGAATCTGGTACTTCATTAGACTGCCATGGCCTGGAGCTCTGCACGCAAGCTCATAGGAATGGATCCCTGTTTCCATAGTAAGGTACCACTGCAGGGCAACTTTGCTTTGTTGCTTTATGCATAGCCAACAAACCATTATACTGGGCATCCTAGCATGATAATTGGTTCGACATTCAGAACAGTATTTCAATATTGTTTCTAAAACCTTTCTAGATGCTAAGAGAGAAGTTCCATGTTTCTAGCACAGATCATTGGAAGTATTAACAATGAGCCCACTGTCTAGTTTGGCTCTCTGGCTGGAGCCAATTTAGGGGGATCTTTACGGACTCTATGGGGTATTAACCAAATCCCCACACTCCAGCTCCTCTCTCATTACAACTACACTCCATCAGCAGACAATCTTAGACAAAGAATATTCACCCAATGATTGGGCACCCCAGCTTTCTTACCATGAGAAGATCCTGAGGGAATCCCGGTTGAAATTTCTGTAGGTTAAGATCTTTAATGAATGTACTAGTCACCACTGAATTTACATTGGTTGCATTTGCTGCCTTATGATCAGTGTGGGACTTGAGGAGAATCCAACTATGAACTTTGCAATGTCCTGTGGTCCTGTGTGATCCTTCAGCCTTATTGGACAGAGGTATGAGCCAATTTACACCACTACAGCCCCTTGATATTAAACCATTCACCCACTTAGCACTTCTCCATGACACCCCTGACATCCCTTATATATACTCTTATACCCACCAGTGGCAACCACTCTCTTAGCAGTGGCTAAAGTATGTATTCTACACCATTGGCAACAACCCAAGATCCCAGTAGGTTAGGAGTGGCATATAGAATTACACGTTGCATGAATGTACTACCTATAAACTGAACACCAATTAGAGGCATATGAGAGGGTTTGGGGAACCTTTTCAATCCTCTTTCATGTAGGTCTATCCTAATTCTCTGACACCTTCATATCGTCCTACTACGTTGACTGGCACAGACTGGAGTTTTTGGTTTGGTCCCACTCAACTACCCTACAGTGTACTCATTATACCACAATCTATGGAGTGGTTGGGGTGACTTCTTTAGTGTGAGTTATATGGGACTCAATCATAGGTCACATTGAAAGAGAATTTGTCATGTAATGCTGCTATTTAGTCCATAGGCAGAGCAGGTGGCTTAAGGAGGTAGTGGTAATATCCCACCACACCCCCCACATTGCTGCACATGTGCCTGCATGCTGTATGTATCTATCCATATCCAATTGCCCTGTTCCTGTCTGCATCAGTGATTGATTCAATGGACTCCTATGAGTCATTTGAATTTGATCTCCCTCTAAACAGATTCCCTCAGAGACATACCTGGCTGTATGACTATGTGTTAGACTCCTTTACTGTTGTACTGTTATACTGAAGTTTTTGAATATTACGTTGGAGAATGTCTACTGATTGCCAATCTTTGATCCGGATTTGTCATTCATCCTTGTTCCCTCACTATCTCCCCATTCTGTACATTTGCCCCACCCCACTTTCACCTCTGCTACCTACCCTTGTTACCCTGACAATACTGGAACTTGCTGGTACTATTTATTTATATTGCACTGATATAGTATGATTAATTATGTTCCATTGCTCCCCTTTTCTGATTGCCGATTGTTAAACACACTGTATTGCCGAATGCTTTAGCAACACAATGCAAACACTCACCCCCAGTCACAGATCAGGGTTTAATCCATCATTCTTTTGCTCACCATGCCACCCCTGGGTGGACCCAGGCCTATGCAAATAAGTCTTGACCCTGTTCCTCATGGGAACAGTCCAGCCTGAACTGCCAAGCCAGGTCCTCCCTGGACCGGAAACAAGCATCCTAGGACCGGTTTCAGGGTATCACCCTTCATGAGCCAGGATAGCTTAAATCCAGTGGCACAGTGAGAACGGGACCCACATTTGGGCATGCCCTTCCCACTTAGGGCAAGTTTAGCAACACAAAAGGATGATGGACGGAGTGCTGAACAATGCAAACACTCACCCCCAGTCACAGATCTGGGTTTAATCCATCGTTCTTTTGCTCTCCATGCCACCCCAGTTTGGACCCAGCCATACGCAAATCAGTCTTGATGCCCGTTCCTCATGGGAACAGTCCAGCCCCAACTGCCCAGCCAGGTCCTCCCTGGATTGAAAATAAGCATCCTGGAACCGGTTTCAGGGTATCACCCTTCATCAGCCAGGCTAGTTTGGATCCAGTTACAAAGTGAGCACAGGGCCCACATCTGGGCATACCCTTCCCAATTAGGGCAGCTTTAACAACATAAAAGGATGATGGACGGAGTGCTGAACAATGCAAACACATACCCTCAGTCACAGATCTGGGTTTAATCCATTATACTTTTACACACCATGCCATACCAGTTTGGACCCAGCAATATGCATATCAGTCTAGACCCTTGCAGAATGCTGCCATTATTTATTTCCTAAAAATTAATAAACAAATGTTGCAAAAAAGGAAAACAAAAATCTACTTATGAAATTGTTAGGTGTGACAGTGAGTCTTTAGAGTGCCTTGTCCCAATACTTTTGGCACCCAAGGAATGTGGAAAAAATAAGGATCTGTGTTGGTCTGTATAGATCACTCAAGCATATTTACATGAATGGGCAGCCACTATGAGACACTTCTGGAATACTTGCTGTAATTAATGGTTTAAGGTGGTTTAGTGTTATAGACGTATCTACAGCATATTATATCATTGCATGAATAGTGTAAACATTTAACATTATAATGCCTCTGGAATCCTTTTTACATGCATGCCTTTCTGGTTACCATCATGCCTTTAAGGTTAACATCCACCGCAGCTTGTTTCAAGAGGATTATGGAGAAGGTTTTGGATGGTTTTCCTGGACTCCTCTTTTCCCAAGATGACATTCTGGCATAAAGTAAGGATCGGGAAGTGCATGATGAGCCTTTGAGAGCTGTGCTGAAATAAATGTAAGATTCAGGGATATCTTGAAAAAGGAGGAATGTAAGTTCCCGGTGACCTCAGCAGCATATCTTGGCCACACTATTTTAAGTGAGAGCATAAGTCTTAAATTGGACTTAGCTAAAAGCATAATTGATACACCGAGGCTAGAGAATGAAGATCAAGGGGCATATTTACGAAAAGTGGCTCTGCACCCAGTGCAGTACCACTTTCCTTATGGCCCTTAGCGCCCCCCTAAAGCCGCCATGTGTGCGCCGTATTTAACATACAGCGCACCGTGGTGGTAGTTAGGGAATTAGCATTAAAAACATTTACACTAGTTTGGCTCTTTCTCAAATTAGCATCAAAATGTTTTACGTTAATTCTGCAAAGCACCAATAGGCCCATTGAAAACAATGGGAGCCTCATTTTAACACCTGCTCTGTGCAGGTGTTAAAAATGCCGCAAAAAATGGCACAAAGAAATCTTTTATATTTCTTTGCACCATTTTTCAGCCCCTCTAATGGGGAAATACCCTCCTTGCATACTTTATTCCTGGTGCAAGCATGATGTGTCATAAGGGGTTACAAAGTGGTGCAATGCATGCATTGAACCACTTTGTAAATATGACGTGTGGAAAAAGCCCCTTTAGCACCACCTTAGCATAAAAAAAATATGCTATTGTGGTGCTAAAGTGGTGCTAGAGGCTCTTAAACATCCCCCCAAGTGTGTACTTTTCCAGGTCTTGTGGAGTTTTGTTCAAAAATAAATTCTACTTTTGCTGGTTTATCTGAACTTTTTAAGTTTCTTCTCAGAAAAGGAGTCAAATGTGATTGGATGGGTGAGTGCTGCATGATGTTTTTTTCTATTATAGAAGCATTGAAAGGGTGCCAGCTTTGGAACATTTTGATGTCTGTATGAAAACCATTGTGGCAACTGACGCAGCATCAGTGGGTATGATGCATTCCTGTCCCAAATTATTGATGGGAAATCAGCAGCCTTTGCATCACATTCTCTGAGAGGAGTAGAGGAATGATAACCTGAGACAGAGTGTGAAGCATTGGCTGTGTATTGGGCAATAATGCACATCAAGTTCTTTCAGTGTCGAATGACATTCATGGTTAGGTCAGATCATCTTCCACTATTTCAAAAGTTCATTTGTAGAAATGGTGAGAACATGTCACCTATGATTAAGAGATCAATCCAGGAGCTGACTGAGAACAATTGTGGCACTGAATACATACCTGGGTCTAAAAATAGTGTGATGGACTGCTTGTTGCATGTGCCCATTTAGGAAGATGGCGATATGGATGACCCTTCGAAGGTGGAATGGTTGTGTAAGAATGTAATCAATAACAATGAGTTGTGTGGTGTTACATCTAATCAAGTAGCTTTCTCAATGTTAGAAAAATGTGTTATGAAAGATTGGCTGATATCAAAGATGTTTCATACAATATGAAAGGCTTTTGGAATGTTAGAGACGAGCTTTGCATTGTGGATGGAAAAATCTGTAGAGGTGATCAGGTGGTTCCTCCTTTGGATTTGAGGAAATAGATGGTCAATTTAGCCCGTGAAGGACCTTATTTGACTAAAGCTAGACTGTGAGAATAGTATTGGGTCCTAGTATGGATCACCACACTGAAATATTGTGAAGGATTGTTGGCAGTGTGCACATAATGATAAAAGCATGCACGTCTTCTCTCTCCCCAGATGAAATTCCATCTGAACTTTGGACCAAATTAGGTTTTGATTTTGTTGATCTGTTTGAATTGTTAGCTCAAACTGAACAAATATGTTTGGTTACTGTTTGATTATCCATACGAATTGGTAGTCACTTAATGGTTTGCCTCTGTTAACACAAAGGCTGCAATTGGGTTTCTCAAGGAGGGCTTCTTACACTAAGGGATTCACAAATATTTGTTCACAGATAACGGTGTGCAATTAGTTTCTTGTGAATTGTGTGAGTTTTTAAAATAACTTTCTATTGAACATCTGAGAATAGCACTTTACTCACCACACACTAACGGTCAGGAGGAGAGATGGAACCACAAGTAAGGGGGCACGGGGAGCCCCAGGGCCTCATTGGTCCAGCCTGCTCTTTGCTACTATGGTAGCCAGGTGGGAGAAATGAGTGTATCCCTTACTGCAGCAGTACTGCGGGCAGGGAAACAAAAGTCAGCTCCTACTGTAGGAAAGAGCTGTAGGAAATTCCCCACTTTCTGGCATGGTTGCCCCCACTTTTTGCCTGATGCCAGTGTGCTTAGATTGTTTCACCAGGTTCCTGCTGACCAGAACCCCAGTGATTGTGCTCTCTCCTCCAAATCTAGTTGCTTTGGTACTTGTTACACCCTACAATTGGCATACTGGTGTAACCCTGTAAGTCCCTAGCATATGGTACCTTGGTACCCAGGGCATTGGTACACCAGGGGTCCCCCATGGGCTGCAACATGTATTATGCCACCCATGGTAGCCCATGCAAACTGTATCAGCAAGTGCGCCATTTGCAGCCTGCGTGAAAAGGTGCATGCACCCTTTCACTGCTGGTCGCTACACCAAGTGGCTGTAAGTCACCCCTATGACAGACCCTTCTACCCAAAGCGCAGGGTGCAGATCTCTGTGTGTGTGGGTATCCTGCATGAGCAGAGGTGCCCCCACAAATGCCAGTTCCAATTCCCTGGACTTCGTAAATGTGGGGAAGCCATTTTAGCTATGTATTGGCCACTGACCTGTGATCCAGCTAAATAACGATAACTCCAAATCTAGGTATGTTTGGTATCAAACATGTTGGAATCATACCCCAATACTGATGCCAGTATTGATGGAATTATTCCATGCACTCAAAAGGGCTTCTTAGAGGACCCACAGTACTGCTCTTACCATTCATTCAGGGTCTATGAGCAGCCCACACTGCTGCAGCCCCTCAGAAAGGATTTTGCCCTCCTGCTGCTTGACCAGCTCAAACAGGGGAAGGCAGAACAAAGGATTTTGTGTGGAAGAGGGAATCAACTTCCTCTCCCTTGGAAATAGGTGTTACTGGGCTGGGGAGAGGAAGCCTCCCCACACCACCAGACTGCTTTGAAGGGCACCTTTGGTGCCCTCCTTGCATAATCTGGTTTGCACTAGTCAGGGGACCCTTGTGACGTGAAGCTGCAGAAAGGAAAGGGGAGTGACTACTCCCCTGTCCATCACCACCCAACGGGTGGTGTCCAGAGCTCCCCAGGTGGCCATTTTATTCTGCCATCTTGAAAACAAGATGAGCAGATGTCCCTGGGAGTTTTTGACTGGGCAGGTTAGGTAGATGACATCAGTGAGCCCCTCTGATAGGTGGTCCCCTCAGAGAATGGCCAAGCCCCTTCTTGGGCTATTTAGGGAACACCTTGTGGGTGGGTCCCCAAATTCATCATGCAAGACTCCATCAGGACCTCTCTGCAAAGACATCTCTCCTGGCCACTGGAACCGCTGCTGGACTTCACAAACAAGACCTCAACATTTGAGACAACCTCTCCTTGCAATAATGTTTCTGCTGCTCCTGTTAGCATATTGCAACATTCCCATGGCTATGCATCCTCTGTGATTGACAATACTTCAGTTGCACCAAGGAAGCAAGAAGGAATCTCCCTTGCAGTGCAGGAGTCCTGGTTACCAAAGCTACAAATAGAGCGCCCTGTCTTTCTAGACACTGTACCACTTTCTAAAAATGGTTGCCTGCACCCAGTATAAGGTGTAACACCATAGGTGTCCACCACACACTAGGTCAGCCTCCTAAATTTTTAAGTCTCTCACCAGGTGAGAGCAGACATACCTTCCCTTCCCTTCCCGCATTCTTGCAGGCAGTTAAGACATGCTTGCTCCCACCAGGCAGGAGATTTAAAAATGCTACTGCCAGTCAGGAGCAAACTTATGTGTCCCTGGCCCCACTGGCAGGTAATCTGCACTGTCCCAGGGGTAGGGGCCCTGGGACACAGTAAATGAGCTGGTCCTGGAAATGGGGTTTCCAGGGCCTTTTAAGAATCATGGCCCCTCTCCTTTTTTACGGAATTCAGACCCAGGGGGATGGCATTCCTAAGAGCAATTAAAGGAGGGGGAAGGAGCCATTTGTCCACTTCCCTTAATTAATGTTGTAGGTCCCCAGGGATGGGGTCCCCGGTGCAAGGAACAGCTTGAGTGGTCAACATGTTCCCCTTCCCTTAATTGAGGTGCCCTGCCCAGGGAGATGGGGGCTCTACTCACACTCCCCTTCCCAAATAATTTTTAAACAATGATGGCTGGCCATTTTCTTTTTTTCCCACTATACCATGAGATCACAGCAAAAGCAACAACTTTTGAAAAAAACATTGGGACCCCCACAAGGGCTAGGCCCCCTCTCTGGCCCCCTTTTTTTGAAATTGCAGGACAAAGGACTAAGGGCCAGATGTAGCAAAGGTTTTTACCCATTCTGTGTCTATGGGAAAAAGTGTTCGTACATATGGCCCTAAGTCCTCTAGTCCTGTTATGGCTGCCTGCAACATATATCATTATGTTACAGGCAGCTAATCAGAGAATTCGCTGACACAGGAGTGTGTCCCTTATCAGAGCGAATTTACCTAATGGTAAAAAAGCTCCCACATGAGCCGATTTCGGTGCGCCAGTTGTTTATGCTTTAATTCCTGCTTGGAAGTTCCTCTCCCTTGCTGCCAGAAAGCTTCTTATGCCTTAAGCATGTGTAAAGGCTCTTTTTTCCCACCACCGGGATGATGTTGTGGCTGCTACTTCCTTTCTGCGTGTAAAATGACCTCTTCCAGCCACCAAGATCCTGTTCACACAGTCAGCATACCTAGTATGTCTTCTCTCCTGCTACCAGGATGCTATTGGGTTCCTCTAGCTGCACATAAACGTTTGCAAAGCCAGTGGATAAAGCTAACAAGTCACATGCCCCAGCTGACTCCAACTCCTGTTTTTATGTCTGTCCATGAGGGGATCCTTGAGTGATCCTCAGCAGCATATGTCTCCTACTGAATACATGCAGCTGCCCATGTGATCCAATCTCCCTCCCTCACCACAAATTCACATTTGAGGAGGGGCTTACACAAAAGGTGACAAGTGATATCAACTTACAATTGCTTGTACATTCTGGTCAACGATACTCAACTGTCTTAGGCATATTAAATGTCAGAAAACACAATGGGGTTTATTTACAAGCCCTTAAACCACCGGTATGCCACTTTTTCCCATATAAAAAGTGACACACCTACGGAGCTTGTAAATAAGCCCCAATGATTTTCTATTTTGAGCACGTCACCATGCATATCCCTTGGGGTACCATTTTGGATTGGGTTTAATAAGTCAGGTACCTATTGGGATTTTTAATTCTCACCTGTGCCAAGTTGAATTGGGTTTTTAGTGATTGTCTAGATAGGAAATGTCTCTGTTTAGTCATTTTGTGCTGCACTGGTTCCATTCTTGGGTATTATGGACAATCAGAAGTATAAACCTGTTTCTCCCAGTCCTACTTTATTGTCACCACTCTCTTCAGGGATGATATAAAGACACTTATGAATTAAACATTAGTTCATCTACTTGCTGAAAACTGCAGTTGAAGAAATTGAAGTAAGTTGGCTGTGCACTCTTCTTGAGATTATATTTAATCTTCCTCTTCTGAGTTCTCCTACCAGAATATGATATTGCTTATAAGGGAAAGTATACCTTGCTTGAACACTTTCCACCTTCTTTATGTCACCTCAGAATCAATCTCAGACTCCAGTGATGGATTTCCAGCCTTGCCCAAGTCGAGGTATTTTTTGACAGTTTGGAAGCCACTCCACATAAAATTTCCTTTCATAAATGAAAACGTCTAGCTCCAGTCACATCCTAAAGTTTTTGTCCCATTTATATTATTTTTTGAAGTGGCAATTATGAATTTCTCAAGTGAATAAAGATGAACTCTATGCTCACAAACCTGGTGAGATAGTCTGCCATGACCACAAAGAATGTGTTCCCTGCGGAACCTATTGACTATTGTTAAACCTGTGAGCCCTAGGGTGGTCTTCTCCCTCGCATTTTGCTGAACTCATTTTTGTTGGCCTTCGTACTTCTCGCTGTTTATTTTTTCACATTTCTTTATTGTTTTTTCATATGGGCATTTACAGTTCCATCACAAACTATGACAAAGAAGTGTACACATTAAAGAAAATGGACATGCTGTACAGGTCATTGCAAGAAAACAAAAACAAAGTAAGCCTGGATGGAGTTCCGCTACTCGGAACTCTGTGAAGTGATCAAAAAACTCTGCTGCACTACGCAGAGATCCGCAAGCGGCTGAGTGCTTTAGGTTGTGCTGATTGTGCAGATTTTTAGTGGCAGGTGTTTGTCCCACGCTGAAAAATCAGCATAAATGGCACCATGCACAGCACAAGAGGCCCTGCTTCTTTTCGGCTGCTCGAGTAGATTTTCTACTTGAGCGGCAGCTTCCTCAATGCAAACAGAAGGTTTTTCAACACAAGCGGTAGCGACCATCCTTGACCACCAGTGCTGAGAAATCTCACTGGGAGGTGGTCTAGAGTAAGAATTTCCTCACTTGTGTACACCAACTTAACGTTGATGAATGCGAATGAGGAAAAAAACTCAGCTACATGGAGTTTTTCAGAACTCTGCGCTCTAAGCAGAGTGTGGAGTGGGTAAAGCTCTGCAAACTCCACAAGAGGAGGTGAGTTCACTGCCCACTCCTACAATGAAGCATGAAGACATAATGGAGTACAAGCTTACTATCGCCAGTAATAATTGCCACAACACGTTAGGTAGCCCCTCTATTCCATATCCCTATTTCGCCCCACAGACATTGACCAGACAATGAGGGAAGGCCACCAGTGCATGAAATCAAGATGACAATGAGTTCATATTCTCTATTCAATCTGCCCGTCCAACTTCCTGAAAACACCAAATATGTTTTTAGAACAAACTAAATAGTCCCCACCCAATCCCGGCAGATGTATTAGCGGTAGAATCTGTCCTTATCGTATCTCTCTAAGATTCCTTAAGACATAGATAATGTCCCCAAGACATTGTCAAAAAATTGTATTTGATCCAAGGTCCGGTGAAAGCATCTTTCATAAGTGGCCACCCAATTCTATTCAGTCAATCACTTTAATGTATGGTATGTAGTCACCTCTGATAAATGACAATGTCGCAAGGTACATATTTTAGCAATCATAAGGGCTGTCTACATCCACCTCTGCTAATGAGAGATTGTGCCTTCAATGCCGATAGAGTAATGTAAGAGACCAGTTCGGCAGATTCTCTGAAGAGGATATAGCTAGTATTATCAAGCGCCCTCCATATAGCACAGCATTATGGGGCTAGGTGGGAGCAGGATCTCATCACATGATATAGGTCACAACCCTCTCCTGTGCACCTCCAACAGGCATCAGTCTGTAGTAGTCTGTAGCAGTCTGTAGTAGGTTAGCCCAAGATACCTCATAAGGGGATAAGTACCAATTATGTATAATAATGAAATAGGAATATTTCAGTCGTGCTTCTTGAAGGGAATAGTTATGGTACTCCATGATCTCAATCCAGTTTTTTTCCATTTAGGCAAGCCTGAGTCGAAACCTGCAAATAATTTGTAATCGCCAGCTGTGTATCTTGGGAGTGAAAGTTGTTAATAAGAATTTGATAGAGGTTGGATATGGTAGAACTGGATAGTCCAAGTCCACACTTCTTGAGACACTCTAAGAGTGGTCACTCAGGGAGGACGATAGGATGCTGCCCTAATTTACATCATAGACATTGATGTATTTGTCAGTATCACCATAGTTGTGACTGAGTCAATTCAAAGTCTGATTGAATCATCTCAAAGGATCGTAAGGTGTCCCCAGGAGATTTCAAACAGACCAGATCCCCTTCTCCTCCCAGATTGACTATCTGAACATTTTGCGGCTGACGGTAATGCCCTCATTTGAACAAAACCTGGCATCCTATGAAAATAGCTATCTATTCTCACTAACCTATGGGATTCTTTCTCTGTCACCCACACCACCTTAAAAACTTAAAAATAGGGGCAAAGATGAGACTTAGAGGCCTCTGTATTGAATAGTATACCAATGCATGCTTGAGTCCATAACACTGTGCATTCCCAGGCCACCTACCTTTTTTGATTGTCAGTGGACAACCAACAACAGACATACTTTAAGAGATGATGCACTCGCATATCAGGGAGTCTCAGACCTCTGGCTCTAGTATCTGCATGTAGTCTCACTGGTTTGAAATGGTGTTTACTGCACGCTCATATAAACATCCTACGTGTTTGTTTAAATTACGAACCACATGTGTTGGGACCATAAGTGGCAGCATGCCAAAAACATAATTAAGTCTGGGTGCTGTCACCATCTTGATCAGCTGGATCCTGCCCCAAGGAGAGACCTGTAGGGCAGGCCAATGTAAAGTGTCCTGCTCTATAACAATGCAATATTCCATTGTGACCTGTATGCTTTCTATAATTGCTCTACATGCTCAACGGCCTGACCAAAATCAATATTCAAATCGTATAACTTTTTAATATACATTTTGTATTTATTTTAATTATGTTAAATATGTCCTACGATGATTTTCTACTTCCTTATCCAAAGGATTGCTTACTATTATTTTCCAATTTGTCATTCATCCAAAACACATTTGTTCAAAGAAAACAAAGAAAGAAGGTGTCATACATTGCAGATACATTATACATAAAACCACTTTACGGTGTATATATAAATTGTATCTACAATTATTTTTCTCACCCTCTTTCCACCCCCATATCACACTCCACTCTAACATTCATACACAAAGCACACACATCCTCTCAAATACATCACTCAGTTTCCAACCCAGCCACATATAACATACACTCAAAAATGCAACAGGAACAAAATCTCCAATTACTGCTGTTGTAGCGTTGTAGGCTAGGATCGCTCAAAAAGGCAGTTAACATATATTTCAGTGGGTAAAAAGTAGTAACAATCCACCTTTTCCAGGACCACACAATAAAATAACATTAAAAGGTGGGCCAATGGGGAATCTGCACAGCAATACATGAGTCAGGCTAATTAAAAAATGAATTACAAACGTTCTGTATGAATATGAAATTATAACTTGTTCAATAGTTCCATTGTTTGAACTTGTATCATAACATCTCTATCACGGACAAGGTCTTGGGAAATTTATTTTAATATTAAACATGTTCTATCATTATTAAAGGTGTGCCTACATAGGTTAGTACCTTATACCCCATCTCCTTTCCAGAGTAAGTAGATAAATACACCCATGGGCCCTGTGTTAGTATGACAGTAGGCCTTGTGAAAAGGTATTAAGTAAAGAAAGATGTATGCAGAAAAATAGTTTTTAGCTGTAGAGAAAAGAGAGAAAAGAGAAAAAGAAGACAAAAGAAAGAAAAAAAGGGGAAAAAGAAGAGAAAAAAAAGACTGTGCCTCCTACTTAATGCGGGCATCACCCGAGCATGTTACCACCAACACTATACTATACATAGATGTCAAATGGGTCTCTCGCATTATGGCCACATCCCACTAGTCATATTATGTAACAAGAAATCTAAGTTCTTTTAGGTTAAGTTTAGCACACACTAAGGAAATGTATCCCTGGCTAAATTATCCTTGGGGATCGATATAAAGGTAACATAAGCTTGCTGAGAAATTTCTAATTTCTTCTATGTCAAGCTGTGTTGTGATATGTTTGACACCTCTACTATTGATTGCAGTTTCCAAAGCGCTGTGAATAGTCGTATCAAAGTTTAAGCATCTATGTGGTGCTTCTTCTTCAAAAAATGGTTTGGAATATCCCATGATCAAAAAAACAATAATTCTCAAAAAACATATCTCAACCAATGGACTATTATGGCATTTGGCACTTGTACCCAGAAAACTGCCTAGACACACGCTGATTCTCCTTGCTTGTTAATATAGCAGGTTAATGGGCATGTCCCTCTAACTAAACGAGTAACCACTACAGGCCTATATTGTCCGGAGGGAGATGTGCTCCTGATTGGTGGCACGGATTGCAAGAGGGGTACTCCATGACCTTTAAGAGTACCTGATTAAGCAAAAGACAGACAAGCTAAAAGCCCACCCATGTATAACAGCAAATTACGTTAAGAATGGTACCGGGATGGGGACACCAGATCCAGCTCACAAGGAGAAAAAGGACAGCAATTACATTATCAAATACATAATCTACAGATTCAAAAGAATACAGCTCTAGGACATCAGATGGATCAGCCCTGGCCAATTAGCATCTAGAGTCATACAGGTGTAAAGTTATCCTGACCCTTCTGCATCACCTTTTTTAGCCAGAGGTTGGAACAAAGGATGTAATCTGTTCCAGAGACTCGATGTGGGAGATACCATCAAAAAGACCCTTAACATCATTATCAACAAGAACTCCATCATCATTATTTGAAGACCAGAAATCAACAGCATTGGCGACCCTAAGTACATCAAAAGGAACAAGTGATGGGATTCTTATTTTCAATTTATCATGTGTAGTGATTGTTCAAGAAGAGTGTGCCTTACTTACAAGAGAGCTCTCCTATGTACCCAGTGCCTCCCTAATGGCACCATGTTTGTGCGGTATTGAATATTTGTCGCACCATGGAGGTAGTTAGGTAACTAGCATCAGAATTTTTAATGCTAGTTTGGTGCTTTACAGGATTAGCATAAAAAATGTATGCTAATCCTGCAAAGCACCCAGAGGCCAATTTAAACTAATGGGAGCCTTCTATTAACACCTACTCTGAGCAGGCGTTAAAAGTGCCGAAAGAAATGATGCAAAGAAATCTCGTAGATTTCTTTGCAACATTTTTTCAGCCCCCTCTAATGGGGGAACGCCACTTTTGCATACATTATGCCTGACACAGGCATAATGTAATGCAAAGAGTTAGAAAGTGGCACTATGCATGGTGCAATCTGGTGCAACAATTTTGGCCTCATTGGGCCACATTAGTGTAAAAACAAATGACGCTAATGTGGCATATTGAGACTAGCGGCTCTTAAATCTCCTACAATGTATTTATGCTTAACCAAGATGTCATCTTTTTCTTCAGAAAGATCAGGTTGAAAAAGTTCTTCATGCACAACACTTCAGATAATCAGGAGGATATTTGCTTTGACTGTAAACCCAAATCCACATTTTCACCTACTTTGGATATGGTGGCCCCAAAGGTAACTGTCTTTAAGAAAGCTGTGTTGAAGGACCTTTACAACATTACCAAATATATTACCCCGTTCTAACTTGACAAAAGGGAAGTTGAGTGCCCTTAAGAAATTACAACAAAACACAAATGTCATTGTAAAGCCATGTGACAAGGGAAGAGGCATTGTTATCATGAATGCTAAAAAACATATTGATAAAAACCAAACCATGATAGCACTCCCAGACACTATAGAAGAGCTAATCTAAGAGCAATTGAAACCCCGAAAAATCATGTACAAAAGATTTTCCTTGAAACCTTTAAAAGAAGGGATATATGTAAGAGGAGACTTGAATTTCTAAACAAAGAAACCCCAGTCACCCCAACTCTGTATAGAGTCCCTATAACACACAAGAACACTGAGGACCCTCCGCTTCGTCCCATCATCTAATCCATCAATTCCATCACAGAACCTTTGCCCAAATGTGTGGCTACTTTTCTTTGCCCTGTGACTCAATGCTATGTCTCTTACATTTGAGATACAGGTGATATGATTTCCAGCATTGAAAATGCACCTTTCACTCCACAGTGTGACATTTTATTCATACTAGGCACTGAGGCTCATTTTACTAATATTCTGCAGAAAGAAGCAATAGAAGCAGTCTCAGCCCTCATGGAGAAAGCACCTGGTGGGAGACCTGATGGGTTTACTCTGGAATGTTTAGAAATACTGCTTCTTAATAACTAATTTGAATTTAACTGAGATGTCGACCAACAGATGAAGGGGACCAGCATGGGTGCTTCTTGTGCCATGAGTTGTGTGACCATCTACATGGGAGAATACGAACACAAACACATTTACAACAAAATGGCGCCCTTCTTTGAAAATATCAAATATTGGTTGTGCTTCATAGATGGAATTTTTTTTTTTATGTGGACCCTGGTGGAAGAAGTCGCTGAAGAATTAATCTAATGGCTCAGCTCTAGTGATAAAAATCTGAAATTTACTTTTGCAGTCAAAAGGTTGAGTTTTTGGATATTTGGATTTTAAGAGAATGGGGTTGTCTGCAGGTGAGTTTCTATAGGACGTCTACTGCACACAGTACTGTACTGTAGCACACTAGTTTCCATCCAAATTACCAAAAAGATTCAATCCCATTTGGAGAGTTTTTAAGTATCAGATGTAATTGCTCACCATGGAGGACTTCATGTGACATGGAAAGGTTTGAAAGACAGACTCCTACATAGAGGATACCACAAGCGTCCTGTCAGACATGCTTTGAAATGATCCAGATGTTATAATAGAGAAGTCCTTCTGCAATGTAGAAATATAAGAAAAGAAGAGAGGTTGGTATGCGTTATAAACCATTCAGATATAAATTGCAAATCAGGATAAGTAAGATACAAAACCACTTAGTGCAACATTGTTTAGGTTAAAAACATATGGAAAAAGATTACAAATAGCTCATACTGGAAAGATAAAGCAACATCTAGGGCACCAGATGATGGAAGTGAGGAAAGAAAAGGAAACCTTTGGATGTTCTCTCTTAACATTGTGAAGAAGGGCCTCAATGAAGAAATTATCTCAACGGTCACATAATGATCACAAGGTAGATCTCAATAGAACACATGCAGCAGCCCTTGTTTTATGGGCTTGCTCTGTAACATCTTTACTTCTTTGATGCCTCAATGGGCAAACGCCAGGTACCATCTTTCCCATAGGAAGGGTACTATATTGATGGAAAGGTACTTTATCCAGTGTTACTTGATGTATTTCTATATCACAGTATCTGTGCATATTATCAGCACTTTCTGGTCAGAGTATCTGTTGTATAACTTATGACTAGGGGTGGGCAGTGAACCCCCATTTTGCTCGCAGAGTTTGCAGAGTTTTTCCCACTCCGTGCTCCACGTAGAGCAAGGAGTGCTGAAAAACTCCAGGAAGCGGAATGTAGTTTTTTCCTCATTCAAGCTCACCAACGTTAAGTTGGCGAGCGAGAGCAAGGAAAATCACCACCTCCCAGTGAACTTTCTCAACGTGGGTGATCACGGATGGTCGCTACCAACTGTTCTAGTAGAAAATGTACTTGAGCGGCAGAAAAGAGGCAGCTCCCACTTGCATTGCGCGTGGTGCCGTTTGCACTGATTTTTCTGCGTGGGACAAACACCTGGTGCTAAAAATCAGCGCAAATGGTGTATCCTAACACTCTCCGCCACTTGCGGAACTCTGCAAAGTACAGCAGAGTTTGTTTGGTCACTTGGTGAACTCCGCCCAAGCCTAGTTATGACCTTTTAAGTGGTTCTCCCTGACTCACCCTGTGATGAGGCAGGAGTAAATATATACTGTTCAATGCTACAGTGAGTGATGCCTTGGTCTCCTAGGGTGATCATGGAGTCCCTAGACTATGAAGACAATCATGGAAGAGACCTGCAGGAGTTATCCACCTTTCCAGAATTATTTAAAAAATATTATATCATCTCTAATAATAATAGTACAGTGTTAGGCTACAACTGTTGCATCTATCGTTTAATCCGGCTAACTGGAGAGCACATAAAATCAGCTTTCACTCTTTAGCTAGCATTCCAACCCTAGCTAGGTTTCCCTGCTTAACTCCAGTATACAATTGTATACTCGCAATGTAGGAAGTTGGCTCTGTATGCACTATTTCAAAGTAAGGAATAGTATGCACAGAGTCCAAGGGTTCCCCTTAGAGGTAAGATAGTGGCAAAAAGAGATAATACTAATGCTCTATTTTGTGGTAGTGTGGTCGAGCAGTAGGCTTATCAAAGGAGTAGTGTTAAGCATTTGTTGTACATACACAAGCAATAAATGAGGAACACACACTCAAAGACAATTCCAGGCCAATAGGTTTTTGTATAGAAAAATATATTTTCTTAGTTTATTTTAAGAACCACAAGTTCAAATTTTACATGTAATACTTCAAATGAAAGGTATTGCAGGTAGGTACTTTAGGAACTTTGAATAATCACAATAGCATATATACTTTTCACATAAATCACATATAGCTATTTTAAAATTAGACACAGTGCAATTTTCACAGTTCCTAGTGGGAGTAAGTGTTTGTTAGTTTTTACAGGTAAGTAAACCACCTACGGGGTTCAAGTTTGGGTCCAAAGTAGCCCACCGTTGGGGGTTCAGAGCAACCCCAAAGTTACCACACCAGCAGCTCAGAGCCGGTCAGGTGCAGAGTTCAAAGTGGTGCCCAAAACGCATAGGCTTCAATAGAGAAGGGGGTGCCCCGGTTCCAGTCTGCCAGCAGGTAAGTACCCACGTCTTCGGAGGGCAGACCAGGGGGGTTTTGTAGGGCACCGGGGGGGACACAAGTTAGCACAGAAAGTACACCCTCAGCAGCACGGGGACGGCCGGGTGCAGTGTGCAAACACATGTTGGGTTTCCAATGAAAATCAATGGGAGACCAAGGGGTCTCTTCAGCGATGCAGGCAGGCAAGGGGGGGCTCCTCGGGGTAGCCACCACCTGGGCAAGGGAGGGGTCCTCCTGGGGGTCACTCCTGCACTGGAGTTCCGATCTTTCAGGTCCTGGGGGCTGCGGGTGCAGAGTCTTTACCAGGCGTCGGGATCTGGGAGTCAGGCAGTCACGGTCAGGGGGAGCCTCGGGATTCCCTCTGCAGGCGTCGCTGTGGGGGCTCAGGGGGGGGCAACTCTGGTTACTCACAGCCTCGTAGTTGCCGGGGAGTCCTCCCTGAAGTGTTGTTTCTCCACAAGTCGAGCCGGGGGCGTCGGGTGCAGAGTAGCAAGTCTCACGCTTCCGGCGGGAAACGCAGTTGTCTTGAAGTTGTTTCTTTGGAAACAAAGTTGCAGTCTTGGGTGAACAGGGCCGCTGTCCTCTGGAGTTTCTTGGTCCTTCTAGAGCAGGGCAGTCCTCTGAGGATTCAGAGGTCGCTGGTCCCTGGGGAGAGCGTCGCTGGAGCAGTGTCTTTAGAAGTGGTGAGACAGGCCGGTAGAGCTGGGGCCAAAGCAGTTGGTGTCTCTGTCTTCTCTGCAGGGGTTTTCAGCTTAGCAGTCCTCTTCTTCTTAGGTTGCAGGAATCTGAATTCCTAGGTTCAGGGGGGGGGCTAAATACAGAATTTAGGGGTGTGTTTAGGTCAGGGAGGGCAGTAGCCAATGGCTACTAGCCCTGAGGGTGGCTACACCCTCTTTGTGCCTCCTCCCAAGGGGAGGGGGCCACATTCCTATCCCTATTGGGGGGATCCTCCATCTGCAAGATGGAGGATTCCTAAAAGTCAGAGTCTCTTCAGCTCAGGTTGCCTTAGGGGCTGTCCTGACTGGCCAGTGACTCCTTGTTTTTCTCATTATCTCCTCCGGCCTTGCCGCCAAAAGTGGGGCCGTGGCCGGAGGGGGCGGGCAACTCCACTAGCTGGAATGCCCTGTGGTGCTGTAACAAAGGGGGTGAGCCTTTGAGGCTCACCGCCAGGTGTTACAGCTCCTGCAAGGGGAAGGTGATAAGCATCTCCACCCAGTGCAGGATTTGTTACTAGCCACAGAGTGACAAAGGCACTCTCCCCATGTGGCCAGCAACATATCTTGAGTGTGGCAGGCTGCTAAAACCAGTCAGCCTACACGGGTAGTTGGTTAAGGTTTCAGGGGGCACCTCTAAGGTGCCTTCTGGGGTGTATGTTACAATAAAATGTACACTGGCATCAGTGTGCATTTATTGTGCTGAGAAGTTTGATACCAAACTTCACAGTTTTCAGTGTAGCCATTATGGTGCTTTGGAGTTCGTGCATGACAGACTCCCAGACCTTATACTCTTATGGCTACCCTGCACTTACAATGTCTAAGGTTTTGCTTACACACTGTAGGGGCACAGTGCTCATGCACTGGTGCCCTCACCTATGGTATAGTGCACCCTGCCTAAGGCCTGCTAGAGGGGTGACTTATCTATACTGCATAGGCAGTGTGAGGTTGGCATGGCACCCTGAGGGGAGTGCCATGTCGACTTACTCGTTTTGTCCTCACCAGCACACACAAGCTGGCAAGCAGTGTGTCTGTGCTGAGTGAGGGGTCCCCAGGGTGGCATAAGATATGCTGCAGCCCTTAGAGACCTTCCCTGGCATCAGGGCCCTTGGTACCAGGGGTACCAGTTACAAGGGACTTACCTGGATGCCAGGGTGTGCCAATTGTGAAAGCAAAAGTACAGGTTAGGGAAAGAACACTGGTGCTGGGGCCTGGTTAGCAGGCCTCAGTACACTTTCAAATCAAAACTTAGCATCAGCAAAGGCAAAAAGTCAGGGGGTAACCATGTCAAGGAGGCATTTCCTTACACAACCACTCCCTCTTCCTCCACTCCCAAACCTTCTCCCTCTTCCCACCCCAATGTCTCTAAGAAGTTTTTCCTCTCCACCATTGATCCTTCCCTACCCTCCCATCCTTCACGTCTGGCCAGGGTGGAAAAAACCCAGGCAAGCACCTCGACCAACCAGTCCATGGGCCCAGTAGTCTCCACATCCACTTGTGGTGGGAAAGGATCCACGGCACATGTCCAGAGGTTGAAGGAGCCTGCACCTGCCAGCATCAAGGAAACGGTGCCTGCCCCAGCTGTGGCCTGGAGAACCAAGGAGCTAGCTCCAGCTGCTGCCAGGAAGGGCAAGGAGCCAGCCCCAGCTGCTGCCAGGAAGGGCACGGAGCCAACCCCAGCTGCTGCAAGGAAGGGCAAGAAGCCAGCAGCAGCAGGCAGGAGGGACAAGGGACCTGGTGCTCAGGGGCTCAGGGACTCAGACGGAGACCTCACCACCAACCATGGATGTGCAGCCATCCGAGGCTGCAGGGGATGGGCTGGAGCCTCCCCCCACCAGCAGCAGCAGCACCAGCACCAGCACCACCACCATCAGTGGGCAGTCGTCTGAGGCTGCAGGGGATGGCCTGGAGCCTCCCCCCACCAGCGGCTGCAGCAGCACCACTACCACCACTGAGCAGCCGTCACTGTGCGGCCTGTCCCCTGCAAATCCAGTGGGTATGATACCCACCTGAGACACTGTGACCTTGCACTCCCCAGGATCAAGAGCACAGGGCACAATGCCCCCTCCAGAACCACTGGGTAAGACACCCTCCAACCCCAGCCTCCCTAGGATCAAGAGCAGAGGGCACGATGCCCCCTCCAGAACCAGTGGGTAAGACACCCACCAAACCCAGCCTCCCTAGGATCAAGAGCACAGGGCAGGATGCTCCCTCCAGAACCAGTGGGTAAGACACCCACCACCCCCATCCTCCCCAGGATCAAGGGCACAGGGCACGATGCCCCCTCCAGAACCAGTGGGAAAGACACCCACTCGACAGACTGTGGCCTTCCACTCCCCAGGACAAAGCACATGGCATGTTGGCCCCTCCAGAGCATGTGGGCAGGTCTCCCACTTGAGAGACTGTGGCCTTGCACTCCCCAGGACAATGCAATGGGCATGTTGGCCCCTCCAGAGCATGTGGGCAAGCCACCCACTTGAGAGACTGTGGCATTGCACTCCCTAGGGCTAAGCACAGGGCATGTTACCACCTCCAGAACCAGTGGTCTTCTTTCATCTGCCGACTGAGGTGCCCCTGTTCTCCTGAGGTGCCTATTTTCCAACTTATGTCCCTGCAGTGTTCTCTCCGTGTTGATGCAGGTGACAAGTGGGGCCTTGGACTTTGGCCTGTGGCCCATGCACAATGAGGACTGGGCAGTGTCCCTTGAACTGTACATTTGTATATAACAGTTACGTTGCATTTTCTTAATTCTATTGTGTTGAATTTATTACACCCACGTTAGTACATTCCTGTTGTCCTTGCATTATTCATCAGGGGTATGGGGTAAATATGTTTTATTACTGAAGCTGTATGTGTATATGGTGTTGGGGATGGGGGCAGTGTTGTGCGTGTTTGTGTCAGTCTCTTTTTCCTTCCCCCCGTGTGCTAGGTGGCTGTACTCACCGTCGTCGTCTTTAAGCAGGACCTAGAAAATCATTTTAAAGACATGCAGTTCGGGCTCCATGGTGGTGTGGTTCTTCCCTGTGTCTCCAAAGGTCCTTTCCCTTCTGTGCAGTGTTTCCGCCAGACTTTTGATGTCATTTTTACCGCCCGGAAAAGGTGGCGGTTTCAGGTGTCTTAATACGGTGGGCGGAACATTGTCTTCCGCCTGGCTGTAGGCAGCTATCACCGTGGTGGCTGTTGCTTCCGTCCGGGCGGTCAGTGTGGTAAAGTAGTTGTCTATCTGAGTTCTCACAGCCATGGTCATAATTTGGTGGTAGTTACCACCAGCCTGTTGGCGGTATTACCACCGCTTTATCACCAACCGCCAGGGTTGTAATGAGGGCATTAGTGTGCACAGAGTCCGGGGTCCCCCAGAGCCTATCGTATGCTAAAGTAGATAATACTAATGCTTTCTTTTTTTTGGTAGTGTGGTTGAGCAGTTAGGCTTATCGGAGGGTAGTGCAAAGCATTTGTTGTACGCACACTGGCAATAAATGAAGCACACACTTAATGACTAACTGTAGGCCGATTGTTTTTATATAGCAAAAAATATATTTTGTTACTTAGGGGGTCATTCTGACCCTGGCGGTCGTTGACCGCCAGGGTCAACGACCACGGGAGCACCGCCAACAGGCTGGCGGTGCTCCCAAGGGCATTCTGACCGCGGCGGTTCAGCCGCGGCCAGAAAGGGAAAACCGGCGGTCTCCCGCCGGTTTTCCACTGCCCTACAGAATCCCCCATGGCGGCGGAGCGTGCTCCGCCGCCATGGGGATTCTGACACCCCCTACCGCCATCCTGTTCCTGGCGGGTCTCCCGCCAGGAACAGGATGGCGGTAGGGGGTGCCGCGGGGCCCCTGGGGGCCCCTGCAGTGCCCATGCCAGTGGCATGGGCACTGCAGGGGCCCCCGTAAGAGGGCCCCACGTAGTATTTCAGTGTCTGCAAAGCAGACACTGAAATACGCGACGGGTGCAACTGCACCCGTCGCACCTTCCCACTACGCCGGCTCAATTCTGAGCCGGCGTCCTCGTGGGAAGGTTGATTTGCCCTGGGCCTTTTGGCGGCCGCCCGCCAGCCCAGGGCAAATCCCAAAATACCCTCAGCGGTCTTGCGACCGCGGAGCGGTATTTTGTTGGGGGAAGTCTGGCGGGCGGCCCCAGCCGCCCGCCAGACTCAGAATCACCCCCTTAATTTCTAGAATCACAAGATTCTGAATATAGGTAAGTACATTTGCAAGTAATTAGCAAGCATACGTTTCAACAACCCTTTGTTTCAATTTGGCAAGCTAAACAGTTTTCAAATAAATAGCAATAATCTGTTTTAAAAGTTGATAGTGCAATTTTCAAACACAGATCTACGGGGGAAGAAAAGATAGTATGGTTTCAAAGTAAGTACACAACTGCCAATCTCCACGGTTTAGGATGTCCACAAGTTAAGGTTCAAGTTAACCCCAAACACCCACCACCAGCAACCTGGGGCCGGCCAGGTGCAATCTTTTAAAATGGGTACCTACGGAGACTGGGAGCACTCAGAATTGGATCTGCCAGGCGGTAAGTACCCGTGACTTCAGAGGGCAGACCTAGGGTGTTTAGGAGAGCACCGGGGGTCACAGATCAGCACCAAACATATACCAATAGGGGTGCCCCGGGAATCACAAAGATGCTGCAAGATGGATCCAGGGGGTTGGTTCCAAAAAACACACAGGCTGGACAAGGAGGAGGGCCACCTGCTGAACTTTGCTGGACTGATGGTCGTATTTTCCATGCCCAGGAAGCTGAAGGTGTAGGGGTAACTTTAGGCTTTGGGAATCTTTATCCAGTTCTCTCACGTTCAGGGGTTCCTCCGGATTTAGGCTCCAAGCGTCGTCATGTTGGCCAGGAGGGGTCAACCCAGGGTGGACATAAGGTCAGAATCATCTGGGGACCTGCTCTGAACCAGTTGGCCACCTGGACACAGGCTGTGGGTGTTGTGTGCTTAGTGGGCAGCACTTGTGGATCCGGGGAGGTTCTGGAGTCCTTTGCTGTAATTTCTTCTGGATTGGGCCACTGTTGTCAGGAGATCTTGGCCTTCTGGCGGGCAGGCAGTCCCATGAGGGTTTGGAGAGGCCACTGGTCCTGCAGGATGCATCACCTTTTTGGAGCAGGAGTCTTTGGAGCTACAGAGAGGCTGGTAGGGCTGGAGCCAAGTGAGTTGGTGTCTGGAGTCTCCTCTGCTGGAGGTCGTCTTAGCAGTCCTTCTTCTTTTTTCTTGTTTTCGTGTCTTCTCTTCTTGCGGTGGAAAAGAATCTTGTGAGCTGGGTTCAGGGGTGCTTTTAGATTTAGGGGCGTTACAGAGGTCCTGGGGCAGTAGCCAATGGCTATTATCCTTGAGGGCAACTACAACCTTCAAGTGTCCACTCCCTTTGGGGAGGGGGACACAGAACTAACCCTATTGGTCCTGTCCTCCAAAGTATGATGGAGGATTCTGCAGGGAGGGGGCCACTTTAGCTCTGGACACCTTGGGGATGGTCCTAGCTGAAGCGGTCACTCCTCCTTGTTTTTCCTACTATTCCCGCCAGACTTGCTGCCAAAAGTGGGGTTTTGACTGGTGCCCGGGTATCTCCACTAGATGGAGTGCCGTGAGGCACTGTAACAGAAGGCCTGAGCCTTTGAGGCTCATCGCCAGGTGTTACAGTTCCTGCAGGGGGAGGTGTGAAGGCTCCTCTAAACAGTGCAGGCTTTGTTTCCAGTCTCAGAGAATGCAAAGGATCTCATCCCATGGGGTCAGAAAGTTGTCTGGAAGTGACAGGCTGGCACAGTCCTGCACTAGAGGTTTGCCCTCTGGGTGCATTTTTCAATAAATCCAACACTGGTGTGGGTTTATAGTACTGAGATGTTTGATGCCAAACTTTCCAGCCTTCAGTGAAGCCATCACAGAGCTGTGGAGTTCGTAATGACAAACTCCCAGCCCATGTACTCAATATGGCCACACTGCACCTACAATGTCTAAGAATGGATTTAGACACTGTAGGTGCATATTGCTCATGCAGCTATGCCCTCACCTGTGGTGTAGTGCACCTTTCCTTAGGGCTGTAAGGCCTGCTAAATGGATGACTTACCTATGCCACAGGCAGTGGTGACCCTAATGGGGGTCCCATGTCGATTTTGTCTTTTTCACCCAACCAGCACACACAAGCTGCAATGGCAGTGTGCATGTTTTTGGAGAGGGGTCTCCTAGGGTGGCATAATACATGCTGGAGCCCTTGGGGACCTTCCCAGGTCACAGGGCTCTTGGTACCATGGGTACCTTTTTCAAGGGACTTAGCTGTGTGCCAGGGGTGTGCCAATGGCGGAACCAATGGTACAGTTTTGTGAAAGAACACTGCTACTGGGGCCTGGTTAGCAGGATCCCAGCATACTCTCAGTCAAGTCAGCATCAATATCAAGCAAAATGTGTGTGTGGAGGGTTTAATCATGCCAAAAGGGACACTTTCTTACAACTCATTAGTGCCCCGCTAAAACCACCATGTGTGCACAGTATTAAACATACGGCACACCATGGTAGAGGTTAAGGACTATAGGGTCATCATTTGTGACACTATTGTAGTACATTGCAGGATTAGCATCAAAAAAAGGAAGGGACCCATTAAGAATAATGGTGTGTCCCCTTTTAATGCCTGCTCTGTGTAGACGCCACAAATAGTTGCCAAAAATGCTGCAGTGGAATCTCATAGATTCCACTGTGCCATTTTTGCAGTCTCCCTAATGCAGGAATGCCCCACTTGCATAAATTATCCCTGGCGCAGGCATAATGTGGCAGAAGGGGTTAAAAAGTAATGAAATGCCTGCATTGCACCGCTTTGTAAATCTGGCATGGCAAATTTGCCATTATTGAGCCACACTAGGTTCATAAAATATGATGCTAGTGTGGCACAAGGAGGCGCTAGGCCTTCTTAAATCTGGGCCATAGTTTCTGTTATGTAATTCAGTACTGATAAGACACTGTGCTGTAACACAAATGCTATTATCTCAAATGCAATGAAGTTTGTGTTAAAAACAAATTTAATATTTGTGTATGGCTCCTGTTTGAGAGACCATGAAGGAACCCTGAGAGCTACCTATGCAATTTGTACTGTCTCAGTTGAGGCTGACGCGCCATGGCTTCAAGGAGTCTTTTCTGCCCAAATAGCTGAATTAGTTGCCCTCACAACTTGCTCTAACAAGATCATGCTACGTTTCTGAACAGCTGAAGGTGACCATTTTCAATGATGGTATGACTATGGTATTGTTCATGATTTTGGACAGGTTTACAGTTTGCTGAAAGCATTACAGTTGCCTCATCAAATTGTGTCTTAAAGTGCTCTGCACACTGCAAAGAGAATTACTATGTTACTCTTGGCAATACCTATGCTGATGACGTAGCTAGATACTGTGCCTTAAATTGAACTTCTTTTAATGGGGATTATGTTAATAAAGGTACAGTCAAGGCAAATTACAATCTCTAGTCAACTGCTGCAGATACATGGGAGGAAGAAGTGTCCAGGGAAGAACAGCAGAGTTGGATTAGAGCAGGTTGTGTCAAAAGAGATGATGATGATGTTTGGGTTTCAAGTGACGGAAGAGCTAACAGTGTCACCTATGATAAAGCATTACCGCAGTCCAGCTCGTGATGGCTGTGAGTCCATGGTGATAGTTTTCCGGCAGACATGGTTTAATCCCAGATTCAAACTAATGGCAAAAGCCCTTTGTCACAGGAATGCCACTTGTCAGCAGATGAACGCAGGCAAACACATGCAGTCACACTGTATCACAAAGGAAAATCAGAAGGACAATTCAACAGAAAGAATACAGCTTGATTTCATTGAGCTACCCATATGCAATGGACTGAGATAGGTATCAGTGGTGGTATGCATTTGCTTTCGTTGTGTTGAAGCTTACCCGACGAGGAGAAATGACAGTCTCACAATAGAAAAGCTGTTGCTCTGGGAAATGATACTTCATCTGGCTTTCCAAAATATCTAGAGTTAGATTGAGAGACTCACTTCAATAGTAAGGTCCTGAAATTATTCTGTGTGACATGAAAATTGAGCAAAGACTACATTGCAGTTAAAGACCAGAAGCTTTCAGATTGGCGGAGCAAGTAAATAGAACTTTGAAACCCAGACTGGCAAAAGTTTGTGCTTCCACCTCATTGAAATGGCCTTATGCTTTACCTCTTGTTTTGATGAGTTTGTGCAGTACTCTTAACAGGAAAACAGGACTATCACCCATAAAATAATCATGCGCTGCACCATGAGGTTACCAGCTGTCTCTGCAAATGTGCTTGTGAACCTTACAAGTGACAAGGTACTGGATTACTGTAAAGGACTGGCTGATGTAGTTCATTCTGTGTCTCATTAAGATGGAGAAGATACAGTCCAGTCGCTGCAGGTGTTGTACCATGACCTGCGCCCAGATGACTGAGTTGTGGTAAAGAAGCATTTACGGAAGTCCAGCTTGGAACCTCTGTGGAAGGGACATAACCAGATAATATTGGTAAAGACAGCAGCTGTAAAGTGGGGTTGGTCTCCTCAACTGAGTTCATGTGGCACATACTCGCAAAGATCCAGGTCCCCTTGACAAAACAGCACCCATCCCTGAAGGGCCAGTTACAGTGAGAAAAAGGGAGCAGTATAGTCAAGTTGTGGGGGATGAACATGTCACTGAAACAGCACATGTATGGTCAGAGGGGGGTCTAAGTGAGTCAACAGCAGCAATTGGTACAGAAGGGTTGACGCAAAAACAGTTGACCATGAAAAACTCAGATGCTGATGAAGGACCTAATGCTGCAGCAAAAAGAGTTGTGCCTAGAGACCAGTGGCCAAGTGAACATAGTGCGCCTATAGTGTAAATTGCACAAACTATTCCACAAGAAACTGAAGACTCTGGGCAGAGCGACAAAGATACAAAAGAACCAGCATCCCAGAGATCAAAGTGAAGGAGAGTATTTTGACAAAAGCATGTGGCATCTCACTGGACACTTTTACAGGAGAGAGAATTTAGAATATTTTGTCTTAACAATTTGTAACAAGCTGAATATTTGTGTGTTTACTCTTGTGGCTAAACTGAGCTTACATTGCCACCTGATAGACTGAGACATTATATTCTGGATGTGATTGTTAGTGATTTTGAACTGCGCATTTACTAGCGATATTTGAACATTTAGCAGAAACAGTTGACAAACGTAGGTACATCTGTTTCTGAGTGCTAGTTGTGACAGTCATCCTGATGATTGCATTGCTTATTGGATTAAGTTTACCTACACCTTCTAGAGCAGTAAACAGTAGATCCACAAGTGCCCCAAGTTGCACAGTTCTTACTGATGATAGAATGTATGCACAAGATAAAAAGAAATTGCATGTAGACAGTTCAAGAGGAGATCTTTCTTTGAATGCTTATCACAAATTGCTTTATGAGTACATTGACACAATGGGCTTTAAGTCCTGGATGTGATTTTTTGTGATTTTGAACTACGTATTTACTAGAGATATTTGAACATTTAGCAGAAACAGTTGACAAACGTAGGTACATCTGCTTCTGAGTGCTAGTTGTGATAGTCATCCTGATGATTGCATTGATTATTGGATTAAGTGTACCTACACATTCTAGAGCAGAAAACATTAGATCCACAAGTGCCCCAAGCTGCACAGTTCTTACTGATGGTAAAATGCATACACAAGATGAAAATAAATTGCATGTAGACAGTTCAAGAGGAGATTTTTCTTTGAATGCTTATCACAAATTGCTTTACGATTACATTGACACAATGGACACAAAGAACTGTTACGTCTATCCACAATTACCTGCATCAGTTAGTGATCACTTATCAGTTGTGATTACTTGTCACAGTCTTTCCTTGACTTATGGTATTTTGTGTAGTTTGCTATTGAGCCTTTTGTATGAACAGGAACATTTACAATAGTATTACTCACATTTTGACCTTGTACTTTTCAGAAGTCCCCATCATCAGACACCCAAATAATATTTTCAAAGTAAGAAAGTATAGAGACACTAGGAGGATTTTTTGAACCTACCTTGACATTTGTTACAGTTTACGGCCATAGAAATAATTTGACCTGCTTTCTTACCCGTGTAGAAAACTAATTTTTAGGACAAGTTGAAGATTGAAGATAGAAGAAGAGGAATGAAAACCAAGGCAGAGAGCAGAGTGGTTGTATGGAGCTGGGGAAAGCAAGAAAAAGCCCCTTCACGTATATATATATATGTATACACCCCTGTCCCCTGGCAACAGACACAAAATTTGTAGGAACGAGTACAGACATTTTTTTTATTTTCAGAGTAATTGGACACCTATGTTGATGTACAGGACCACACAGTTCCAGGAGTTTAGTTCATTTGTAAAAAAAAAAAAAAAGTCTATTTTAGATTACCGAAAGGATGGTATGGTACAAGTTATTTAGGAATAGTTTTTCAAAGGATTTATCAAGTGGAACATTTTTATGATCTCGGCTGGGATCAAAAGTCAGATGCCCGAATCAAGAGAGGTGCCAGTGCTTCAGAGAGTGTAAGAGAAATTTTGGTGCTATGTTTCCATCTGTAGAAGTGATACTAAATGATCTGAAGATAAGGAAGTTGTCAATGATTATAGATAAATTATCTACAGATACAGAACGTGCCTTTTCGTTAGTTGATACTGAAATGGCTGACATGAGATCAATGGTTTCGCAAAATTGTCTTGCTTTACACATCCTTCTTGAGAAAGAGGTAGGAGTTTGCAAGATGCTGAAAGTTCAGCAATGTTGCACTTTTAGACCAGATAACAGCAAGGAACAAAGAAGGTATATTATACTATGACTGACCTGAAAGAGGATTTGAAAGAGTTAGAAGCAACAGGTCCCTGGGAAGCTATAGGGAGTGTTTTTAAGCAGTTGACAAGTAATTTGGAAAACTAAAGAATTAAATTATTTGTAGCATCTTGAGACCTACGCTGATAATAACTTTGCGTGCCTTAGCTGCATTTCATTCTTTCAAGCTACACAAATGTATTCAACAGAAGAGAGCAGAGAAGGGGAGAAGAAAAGAGGAAATTGGGATTGTGTGAGAAGGTAGCCTCTTTCTAGCCTTGTTACCCCCACTTTTGGCCTGTTTGTGAGTGTATGTCAGGGTGTTTGTCACTGTTTTCACTGTCTCACTGGGATCCTGATAGCCAGGCCTCAGTGCTCATAGTGAAAACACCATGTTTTCAGTATGGTTGTTATGTGTCACTGGGATCCTGCTGGTCAGGACCCCAGTGCTCATAGGTTTGTGGCCTATATGTATGTGTCACTGGGACCCTGTCACACAGGGCCCCAGTGCTCATAGGTGTGCATGTGTATGTTCCCTGTGTGGTGCCTAACTGTCTCACTGAGGCTCTGCTAACCAGAACCTCAGTGGTTATGCTCTCTCATTACTTTCAAATTGTCACTGACAGGCTAGTGACCATTTTTACCAATTTACATTGGCTTACTGGAACACCCTTATAATTCCCTAGTATATGGTACTGAGGTACCCAGGGTATTGGGGTTCCAGGAGATCCCTATGGGCTGCAGCATTTCTTTTGCCACCCATAGGGAGCTCTGACAATTCTTACACAGGCCTGCCACTGCAGCCTGAGTGAAATAACGTCCACGTTATTTCACAGCCATTTTACACTGCACTTAAGTAACTTATAAGTCACCTATATGTCTAACCTTTACCTGGTAAAGGTTAGGTGCAAAGTTACTTAGTGTGAGGGCACCCTGGCACTAGCCAAGGTGCCCCCACATTGTTCAGAGCCAATTCACTGAACTTTGTGAGTGCGGGGACACCATTACACGCGTGCACTACATATAGGTCACTACCTATATGTAGCTTCACCATGGTAACTCCGAATATGGCCATGTAACATGTCTATGATCATGGAATTGCCCCCTATATGCCATCCTGGCATTGTTGGTACAATTCCATGATCCCAGTGGTCTGTAGCACAGACCCTGGTGCTGCTGCCAACCCCTCAGACAGGCAGCTGCCCTCCTGGGGTCCAGCCAGGCCTGGCCCAGGATGGCAGAACAAAGAACTTCCTCTGAGAGAGGGTGTGACACCCTCTCCCTTTGGAAAATGGTGTGAAGGCAGGGGAGGAGTAGCCTCCCCCAGCCTCTGGAAATGCTTTGTTGGGCACAGGTGTGCCCAATTCTGCATAAGCCAGTCTACACCGGTTCAGGGACCCCTTAGCCCCTGCTCTGGCGCGAAACTGGACAAAGGAAAGGGGAGTGACCACTCCCCTGACCTGCACCTCCCCTGGGAGGTGTCCAGAGCTCCTCCAGTGTGCTCCAGACCTCTGCCATCTTGGAAACAGAGGTGCTGCTGGCACACTGGACTGCTCTGAGTGGCCAGTGCCACCAGGTGACGTCAGAGACTCCTGCTGATAGGCTCCTTCAGGTGTTAGTAGCCTTTCCTCTCTCCTAGGTAGTCAAACCCTCTTTTCTGGCTATTTAGGGTCTCTGTCTCTGGGGAAACTTTAGATAACGAATGCATGAGCTCAGCCGAGTTCCTCTGCATCTCCCTCTTCACCTTCTGATAAGGAATCGACCGCTGACCGCGCTGGAAGCCTGCAAACCTGCAACATAGTAGCAAAGACGACTACTGCAACTCTGTAACGCTGATCCTGCCGCCTTCTCGACTGTTTTCCTGCTTGTGCATGCTGTGGGGGTAGTCTGCCTCCTCTCTGCACCAGAAGCTCCGAAGAAATCTCCCGTGGGTCGACGGAATCTTCCCCCTGCAACCGCAGGCACCAAAAAGCTGCATCTCCGGTCCCTTGGGTCTCCTCTCAGCACGACGAGCGAGGTCCCTCGAATCCAGCGACACCGTCCAAGTGACTCCCACAGTCCAGTGACTCTTCAGCCCAAGTTTGGTGGAGGTAAGTCCTTGCCTCACCTCGCTGGGCTGCATTGCTGAGAACCGCGACTTTGCAAACTACTCCGGCCCCTGTGCACTTCCGGCGGAAATCCTTCGTGCACAGCCAAGCCTGGGTCCACGGCACTCTAACCTGCATTGCACGACTTTCTAAGTTGGTCTCCGGCGACGTGGGACTCCTTTGTGCAACTTCGGCGAGCACCGTTTCACGCATCCTCGTAGTGCCTGCTTCTGGCACTTCTCCGGGTGCTACCTGCTTCAGTGAGGGTTCTTTGTCTTGCTCGACGTCCCCTCTCTCTGCAGGTCCAATTTGCGACCTCCTGGTCCCTCCTGGGCCCCAGCAGCGTCCAAAAACGCCAAACGCACGATTTGCGTGTAGCAAGGCTTGTTGGCGTCCATCCGGCGGGAAAACACTTCTGCACGACTCTCCAAGGCGTGGGGGATCCATCCTCCAAAGGGGAAGTCTCTAGCCCTTGTCGTTCCTGCAGTATTCACAGTTCTTCAGCCCAGTAAGAGCTTCTTTGCACCAACCGCTGGCATTTCTTGGGCATCTGCCCATCTCCGAGCTGCTTGTGACTTTTGGACTTGGTCCCCTTGTTCCACAGGTACCTTCAGACAGGAATCCATCGTTGTTGCATTGCTGATTTGTGTTTTCCTTGCATTCTCCCTCTAACACGACTATTTTGTCCTTAGGGGAACTTTAGTGCACTTTGCACTCACTTTTCAGGGTCTTGGGGAGGGTTATTTTTCTAACTCTCACTATTTTCTAATAGTCCCAGCGACCCTCTACAAGGTCACATAGGTTTGGGGTCCATTCGTGGTTCGCATTCCACTTTTGGAGTATATGGTTTGTGTTGCCCCTATCCCTATGTTTCCCCATTGCATCCTATTGTAACTATACATTGTTTGCACTGTTTTCTAAGACTATACTGCATATTTTTGCTATTGTGTATATATATCTTGTGTATATTTCCTATCCTCTCACTGAGGGTACACTCTAAGATACTTTGGCATATTGTCATAAAAATAAAGTACCTTTATTTTTAGTATAACTGTGTATTGTGTTTTCTTATGCTATTGTGCAAGTGACACTTGTGGTACTGTAGTAGCTTCACACGTCTCCTAGTTCAGCCTAAGCTGCTCTGCTAAGCTACCATTATCTATCAGCCTAAGCTGCTGGACACCCTATACACTAATAAGGGATAACTGGGCCTGGTGCAAGGTGCAAGTACCCCTTGGTACTCACTACAAGCCAGTCCAGCCTCCTACATTGGTTGTGCAGCGGTGGGATAAGTGCTTGAGACTACTTACCACTCTTGTCATTGTACTTTTCATAAGAGAAAAATATACAAAACAAGGTCAGTGTATATACACATAGCCAAAAAGTTTTGCATTTCCTCTTTTCACTCTTTTCTAAGTGCTGAAAAGTACTTCTAAACTTTCAAAAAGTTCTTAAAAGTTTAACAAGTTTTTTCTGTCTTTCCAAAAAGTTCTGAAAACTTTTTTCTCTTTTTCTATCACTTTAACTCTCTCTAAAAAATGTCTGGCACAGGAAAAAATTTTGAACTGTCCAAACTTGCATATGATCACCTTAGCTGGAAAGGAGCAAGGAGTCTCTGCATAGAGAGAGGTTTGAGTGTAGGGAAGAATCCTTCCTTAGAACTGTTAATTAATATGCTTAGAGTACAGGATAAGGACATAAGTGCCCAATCTGTAGAAAAAGTAGCTAATGGTTCTCAATCTGATCCAGGGACTCCCCCAGGAAAAGGTTCAGGAAAGAAACTTCTCAGCCTGCCCATTACTAGACAGTCTAGCATAGTTGGTACAGAGGTTGAATCACACCATACTGATGATGTGATCTCACATTATGCTGGTAGCCAAGCTGTTAGGGTGCCCTCTGTAAGGGACAGGTCTCCTTCTGTTCATTCCCATCACACCTCTGTATCTAGAAATGTCCCTCCCACCCACCCTGATGACAGATTGTTAGAAAGGGAGCTCAATAGATTGAGAGTGGAACAAACCAGACTGAAGCTCAAGAAGCAACAGCTGGATTTGGATAGACAGTCTTTAGAAATAGAGAGGGAAAGACAGAAGTTGGGTTTAGATACCCATGGTGGCAGCAGCAGTATTCCCCATAGTCATCCTGCAAAAGAGCATGATTCCAGGAATCTGCATAAGATAGTTCCCCCTTACAAGGAGGGGGATGACATTAACAAGTGGTTTGCTGCACTTGAGAGGGCCTGTGCTGTACAGGATGTCCCTCAAAGGCAGTGGGCTGCTATCCTATGGCTATCATTTAGTGGAAAGGGTAGGGATAGACTCCTTACTGTGAAAGAAAGTGATGCCAATAATTTTACAGTTCTTAAGAATGCACTCCTGGATGGTTATGGCTTAACCACTGAACAGTACAGGATAAAGTTCAGAGAGACCAAAAAGGAGTCTTCACAAGACTGGGTTGATTTCATTGACCATTCAGTGAAGGCCTTTGAGGGGTGGTTACATGGCAGTAAAGTTACTGATTATGAAAGCCTGTATAACACAATCCTGAGAGAGCATATACTTAATAATTGTGTGTCTGATTTGTTGCACCAGTACCTGGTAGACTCTGATCTGACCTCTCCCCAAGAATTGGGAAAGAAGGCAGACAAATGGGTCAGAACAAGGGTGAACAGAAAAGTTCATACAGGGGGTGACAAAGATGGCAATAAGAAGAAAGATGGTGAAAAATCTCAAGATAAGCATGGGGATAAGGGTAAAACCAAAGATCCCACTTCAAATCTTAAACACTCTTCAGAGGGTGGGGATAAAACAAATTCTTCCTCTTCTTCCCAACCTGCACACATTAAAAAGCCTTGGTGCTGTGTGTGTAAAAACAGAGGCCATAGGCCAGGGGATAAGTCCTGTCCAGGTAAACCCCCTGAGCCTACCACCACTAATACATCAAGCTCTAGTGCCCCTAGCAGTAGTGGTACTAGTGGTGGGACTGCTGGCAACAGTCAAGCAAAGGGTGTAGTTGGGTTCACTTATGGGTCCATAGTGGAAACTGATGTAATCAGTCCCAAGACAGTTTCTGTCACACCTAGTGGCATTGGCCTTGCCACACTGGCTGCTTGTCCCCTTACAATGGATAAGTACAGGCAGACAGTTTCAATAAATGGTGTTGAGGCCTTGGCCTACAGGGACACAGGTGCCAGTTTCACTTTGGTGACTGAAAACCTAGTGCCTCCTGAACAACACATCATTGGACAACAGTATAAGATTATTGATGTCCATAACTCCACTAAGTTTCTTCCCTTAGCTATAATTCAGTTTAGTTGGGGTGGAGTTACTGGCCCTAAGCAGGTGGTGGTATCACCTAGCTTACCTGTAGACTGTCTCTTAGGTAATGACCTAGAGGCCTCAGGTTGGGCTGATGTAGAGTTTTATGCCCATGCAGCCATGCTGGGCATCCCTGAGGAATTGTTCCCTCTCATTTCAAGTGAAATGAAAAAGCAAAGGAGAGAAGGCCTGAAAACTCAGGATCCCTCTCCATCAACAGGTAAAAAGGGTATCACAGTATCCCCTAACCACCCTACCATTCAGGATACTATTCCTGTGGTGGGAGAAACCTCTCCTGGGGTGGCACCTGTTCCAAGGGAATCATCAGCTGGCAAAGCTGGACTCCCTGAGGTGGAAGTACCTCTCTGTGGGATAACTAACATTGGTGAGAAAAACAGCACCATTTTAGTTAACATGGAGCATCCCTCCAACCCTCCCAGAGAAACTTTAGTGCAGAAACCCTGCACTACCTCACAACACTTAGGACAGCATCCCTGCCCTAGTGTGGAGCTCATAGGACAGCATCCCTGCCCTGCTCCAACTCAAGAGAAACAGCATCCCTGTTCTCTCTTCCAGCCAGATGGACAAAGTTTTTGCCCAGCTATGGCTTTTCTGAGACAGCATCCCTGTCTGGCATTTCCATCACTACAAATAGGTTCAGTGGACAATTCCCACTGCTCTAACCTAAAACTTACTGATAGAAACTCTGAAAATACATCTTCACATTGTTGCTTAGCTAAAAAACTTCAAACAGGGTGGTTTACATCCCCACAGGGAAGTAACCATATAGTGGATGATAAAGGGAGTAACCAGTCTATTGCAGAGCTACTCTCTACTTATCACCACTTAGACAATAAAGTCTCAACTGGCCAAGGTTAGCCTTATTGTCCTTCGTTTGGGGGGGGGGTTGTGTGAGAAGGTAGCCTCTTTCTAGCCTTGTTACCCCCACTTTTGGCCTGTTTGTGAGTGTATGTCAGGGTGTTTGTCACTGTTTTCACTGTCTCACTGGGATCCTGATAGCCAGGCCTCAGTGCTCATAGTGAAAACACCATGTTTTCAGTATGGTTGTTATGTGTCACTGGGATCCTGCTGGTCAGGACCCCAGTGCTCATAGGTTTGTGGCCTATATGTATGTGTCACTGGGACCCTGTCACACAGGGCCCCAGTGCTCATAGGTGTGCATGTGTATGTTCCCTGTGTGGTGCCTAACTGTCTCACTGAGGCTCTGCTAACCAGAACCTCAGTGGTTATGCTCTCTCATTACTTTCAAATTGTCACTGACAGGCTAGTGACCATTTTTACCAATTTACATTGGCTTACTGGAACACCCTTATAATTCCCTAGTATATGGTACTGAGGTACCCAGGGTATTGGGGTTCCAGGAGATCCCTATGGGCTGCAGCATTTCTTTTGCCACCCATAGGGAGCTCTGACAATTCTTACACAGGCCTGCCACTGCAGCCTGAGTGAAATAACGTCCACGTTATTTCACAGCCATTTTACACTGCACTTAAGTAACTTATAAGTCACCTATATGTCTAACCTTTACCTGGTAAAGGTTAGGTGCAAAGTTACTTAGTGTGAGGGCACCCTGGCACTAGCCAAGGTGCCCCCACATTGTTCAGAGCCAATTCACTGAACTTTGTGAGTGCGGGGACACCATTACACGCGTGCACTACATATAGGTCACTACCTATATGTAGCTTCACCATGGTAACTCCGAATATGGCCATGTAACATGTCTATGATCATGGAATTGCCCCCTCTATGCCATCCTGGCATTGTTGGTACAATTCCATGATCCCAGTGGTCTGTAGCACAGACCCTGGTGCTGCTGCCAACCCCTCAGACAGGCAGCTGCCCTCCTGGGGTCCAGCCAGGCCTGGCCCAGGATGGCAGAACAAAGAACTTCCTCTGAGAGAGGGTGTGACACCCTCTCCCTTTGGAAAATGGTGTGAAGGCAGGGGAGGAGTAGCCTCCCCCAGCCTCTGGAAATGCTTTGTTGGGCACAGGTGTGCCCAATTCTGCATAAGCCAGTCTACACCGGTTCAGGGACCCCTTAGCCCCTGCTCTGGCGCGAAACTGGACAAAGGAAAGGGGAGTGACCACTCCCCTGACCTGCACCTCCCCTGGGAGGTGTCCAGAGCTCCTCCAGTGTGCTCCAGACCTCTGCCATCTTGGAAACAGAGGTGCTGCTGGCACACTGGACTGCTCTGAGTGGCCAGTGCCACCAGGTGACGTCAGAGACTCCTGCTGATAGGCTCCTTCAGGTGTTAGTAGCCTTTCCTCTCTCCTAGGTAGCCAAACCCTCTTTTCTGGCTATTTAGGGTCTCTGTCTCTGGGGAAACTTTAGATAACGAATGCATGAGCTCAGCCGAGTTCCTCTGCATCTCCCTCTTCACCTTCTGATAAGGAATCGACCGCTGACCGCGCTGGAAGCCTGCAAACCTGCAACATAGTAGCAAAGACGACTACTGCAACTCTGTAACGCTGATCCTGCCGCCTTCTCGACTGTTTTCCTGCTTGTGCATGCTGTGGGGGTAGTCTGCCTCCTCTCTGCACCAGAAACTCCGAAGAAATCTCCCGTGGGTCGACGGAATCTTCCCCCTGCAACCGCAGGCACCAAAAAGCTGCATCTCCGGTCCCTTGGGTCTCCTCTCAGCACGACGAGCGAGGTCCCTCGAATCCAGCGACACCGTCCAAGTGACTCCCACAGTCCAGTGACTCTTCAGCCCAAGTTTGGTGGAGGTAAGTCCTTGCCTCACCTCGCTGGGCTGCATTGCTGGGAACCGCGACTTTGCAAACTACTCCGGCCCCTGTGCACTTCCGGCGGAAATCCTTCGTGCACAGCCAAGCCTGGGTCCACGGCACTCTAACCTGCATTGCATGACTTTCTAAGTTGGTCTCCGGCGACGTGGGACTCCTTTGTGCAACTTCGGCGAGCACCGTTTCACGCATCCTCGTAGTGCCTGCTTCTGGCACTTCTCCGGGTGCTACCTGCTTCAGTGAGGGCTCTTTGTCTTGCTCGACGTCCCCTCTCTCTGCAGGTCCAATTTGCGACCTCCTGGTCCCTCCTGGGCCCCAGCAGCGTCCAAAAACGCCAAACGCACGATTTGCGTGTAGCAAGGCTTGTTGGCGTCCATCCGGCGGGAAAACACTTCTGCACGACTCTCCAAGGCGTGGGGGATCCATCCTCCAAAGGGGAAGTCTCTAGCCCTTGTCGTTCCTGCAGTATTCACAGTTCTTCAGCCCAGTAAGAGCTTCTTTGCACCAACCGCTGGCATTTCTTGGGCATCTGCCCATCTCCGAGCTGCTTGTGACTTTTGGACTTGGTCCCCTTGTTCCACAGGTACCTTCAGACAGGAATCCATCGTTGTTGCATTGCTGATTTGTGTTTTCCTTGCATTCTCCCTCTAACACGACTATTTTGTCCTTAGGGGAACTTTAGTGCACTTTGCACTCACTTTTCAGGGTCTTGGGGAGGGTTATTTTTCTAACTCTCACTATTTTCTAATAGTCCCAGCGACCCTCTACAAGGTCACATAGGTTTGGGGTCCATTCGTGGTTCGCATTCCACTTTTGGAGTATATGGTTTGTGTTGCCCCTATCCCTATGTTTCCCCATTGCATCCTATTGTAACTATACATTGTTTGCACTGTTTTCTAAGACTATACTGCATATTTTTGCTATTGTGTATATATATCTTGTGTATATTTCCTATCCTCTCACTGAGGGTACACTCTAAGATACTTTGGCATATTGTCATAAAAATAAAGTACCTTTATTTTTAGTATAACTGTGTATTGTGTTTTCTTATGCTATTGTGCAAGTGACACTTGTGGTACTGTAGTAGCTTCACACGTCTCCTAGTTCAGCCTAAGCTGCTCTGCTAAGCTACCATTATCTATCAGCCTAAGCTGCTGGACACCCTATACACTAATAAGGGATAACTGGGCCTGGTGCAAGGTGCAAGTACCCCTTGGTACTCACTACAAGCCAGTCCAGCCTCCTACAGATTGATAATAGACAAAGCATCTATTACAGTGACATTAAGCAGTTAGAATTCAGAAGATTTTACCTGAATCAACCTCAGAGATTTTGATCTGTCTCATTGGTATAAGACATTGCAATCTGATGTGATGAATTGATTTGCCATCAGAGAGGGAGGGGGGGCTGGTGCAGCTGAGATGTGGCTGTCACCTTTGATTTATATGTGGCCATAAAGGCGTTATAGTGTGTAGATTGATAACAAGCTAATTGTAAAGTGATGCACTAAAAGTCCATTTTGATGTGCATTCACTGCAGTGTAGAATTTCAATGTGTGTGGTATAACCATATTAATTGAAATATAATTATTTATTTTCATTTCATATGTTTGTTTATGATATTAGAGAATAGATATCTTTGAAACAATAATGAATTTCATAATGGACGTGCACTAAATGTCATGGGCTAATGTTGAAAATTGTAGTTCCCGACCACATTTACTGATGTACTAACAAGTTGTTTTACTTTTGTAATTTACTGTAACCTGACATTTGAATTGGAATTATTATTGACAGTTTTATAATTGAGAGGTTTATATGTCTGATTAATCTAAATGAAGTTGCCATTTTAATTCTGTTTTAGCTTAGTCTTGTTAGGTCTGCTAGGTCCCAGTCTCATAGAATGTGGGAAAACTTTCTTTTTGCTAACATCATTTATTTCAGATTTTGTTCACACGAAATGTTAGTTTAAAAAAAAAGATGTGCTATGTTCATAGAAAGCCTGAGAAATGAACCTCGAAGATAGTGCATGGAGAAACAGGGAATATGAATAGTGGTCAGTATGTTACAAAGTCGTACAGGACACCAAGGACAGACACTTTCCCAGGACGGCATTGGGAACTTCTAGCCATGTTTCAAATGTCTGTTGTATGATGCAAGAGGACAGGACAAAGAAATCTTCAGATCTATATGGCATTTCCAACGGACAAATTATCACGCACTTTAGACTTTAATTTATCATTTTGAGTTAGCTGCAGTAGGAGAGAGTAAGAGAGAACCCTTGGACTTTGAGAGGTAGAGACCACTTTGCTATTTCCCCACACTTTTCCCAGATGCTTACTGAGAGAATTTAGATTTTCTTTGACCCATAAGAAGACTCTTGATCAAGCTTCTGAGATGCTGACATCTTCCATTTTTATTTACGTTTAGCAAACCATTGTTAGCTTCATTTTGCCCAGATGTCATTTTTCCAACTTCTTTTTGTCCTTTATTTTCTTTTTATCTTTTGTCCCCATGTTTTGTAGCCCAGCACATCAATTAGTGACTTGCTGTCTTTGAGGGATCCCCATTGTTTCGTTAGCTAATTAGATTATTGAAATTTGTACTAGTGCTTAGATGGGTTGGACAGTGCTTATGTACTGAGCACCAAGTGTTGTTATTTTTGCTTTGTATTTGAGTTATTGAGAGTTTAGTTGGTTTAATGTTAATAAGATTCTGTTTCTTTCAGAGGTTTGGGCACACAAAGGTGTTACTATATCTCTACAGCCTGGTTTTGAGAATTGCATATATTAACCTGAGTATACATTTGTAATATCACTCTTTATTTTTGATTTGGGTTTGCAGTGTGTAGCCAGATTGGTCATACTGTAAATTGAATGTTGATTGATGTCATGCTAATTACTCTTACCCCCTGCTAGGGTGAAAAGATTTGTCAACTTTATTTAGAGCATACCTGAAATAATCCATCACATGTGTGAGCTGTATTGCAAGCTATATCAGAGGTCGCTCGGAGAGGTGCAGGACTGAGTCAATTCCTTCTAAATATCTTAATGCTAGAGAAAATACCTACCAGTATTGAGACTTAAAGCAACCAGATTTGTGATGGCAGTGTCGACTCTGAGTACATGCACATGAAGCCAGCTGAAAACCACCATTAAAGAACTGGGCATTGCATTTTTTAATAAAAACATTTATTATGCTTTTCCGTATGAAATGAATCAACAACCAGACAAGAAGCTTACACAGATGGATAGCTTTCCACACTGGCACCCCACGATTGTAACAAAAAGGCCCTGTAACTGAGTGTGTTACATTGACATCTGTGAAGTGAATGAAGACAGACAGACCACAGGCAGATGAGGCATCAGAAACAACCTCACTAACAACTTGTGGACAAGCGCTGTTAATCCTTTACGTTAGTACAATTCAATACCCCTGCATTGGAGTTTCAGAAAGTGGAAATACATCAGCAATTAGCACCATAATTTTCTTTCTTTTACGCTTCCCTATTGTAGTGGTCTCAGCAACAGAGAAGTACAGAAGCACCAACAATTATGGAATTAAAATCCATGGATAAAAGGACTTTTGGGTGTTTGGTTCCCATCTTCTGCTGTATTTAGTTGTGATTTGCACGGACACATTTTTCAATTTTACGAATTTGTGCCATTTTGAAATTTTCTCTTTCATAGTGTTTTGAGTGAGCTATCAAACTTAACCCAGTTTCTGTCCACGATGAGGTAGATTAAACAACACCATTCTTGTTTGATTTGTGAGCTTCATCCTGGTTAGGAAAGATGGGCCAAGTTTGACGTTGGGGCTCATCAGTGCTTATTTTTTTTTAAAAAGGAGAACATTCAACTTTATAACTCAGTGTCGTTTCTAAACGTTGACATTTATTTAGCACCACTGGGGGCATTTTGTGAAAAAAACAATTGGTAAAAAAATAGAGTAAAAGACTTTGTACTGTATTTTGTGTTGTAGCAAAATACCTCAAAAAATAGCCTCTAACACCTAGTTATTTGTTTTCGATTTCCAAACTTTTGGCAAATAAATAACTGGCGTACAGTTGACGAGTCGCACCGGATGGCAATCTTAAAAGAAAATATAGGGGACATGGATGTGATGTGAAACATAGGCTATGGTTTAAGGTAAAGCAGTGTCTTTCATTTACAAGAAGCAAACTGGGCCAATGTCCACACCAAATTCTTGCTCAGGGCCGCCAATGTCCAAAGGTGCAATGTCCACAATCGGCAACCGCATTGTCTTGCGTGTTCTGTACTCAAAGACTGTTTTACCCCATTCTCCTGTGTGCCTCTGTAAAGAATGAAAATAAAATCACCTATAAGTAAAATATAATACCACGCAATAATTATCTTAGATTTGCAGACAACATAAACATGAGGATTTAAGCTGCGCTATTTTTTTCTCCACACTGCCCCCCCATACGTTTACACAATTCTTTGAGCAAATGGGGTATAAAATGTTTATAATTCTGGTCCTGAAATTCATAAGGGCTCACCTATGTCACCCCATAGAACAGTCCAGTACAAAATAAGGAAAAGGCTTATTTAATTCTGACTTTTAGCTCTATCATTGCGTGGACGTATCATCCTGCGAGTAATAACTAAACTGGAACAAAGATTCTCATTTTCATAGGTCATGCTGCTCATTTCAGAGTTCTGATGACAGAGGCGGGATCTCACAAATGTACAACACTTTGGAACAGATGTACGAAGCATTATTCCAGTCGCAAATGGCCCAGCAGGTCATTTACAATTGAAAATATGCTTTTTTCTATGTACTAAATTAAAATGAGACTCGATAACTTGTTTACCGAATCACATTTTGCTTTTGAGATTCAGTATTAGGAGGGAGCGTGTTTAGGGATTCCCTTCCTAATACCAAATCGCACTGGCATGTAGGAATGTTTTACGACTGTGAATGCAGTCGCAAAACATTCACAGTTACCCCCAACTTTAAGTTGGTGGCAAACAATTCACAAACGGGAAGGGGTCCCCAGGGACCCCTTACACTTTATGAATGGAAGCGTCAATATTTTTTCAGAGCAGGTGTGGTCCCAAGGACCACTGAGAGTGAGTGAGAGTGAAAAAATACTTTATTGGTTAATAAAAACCATAAAACATCTAAAACATAAAAAAGGGCAGGTTAACAGTACCAAATATGTTCTTACCCATTCGCCCATAACCACCTTTGAGTCCTCCCAATTAACATACAAACTATTATGATGGATAAAGTGCAAATTCAAGGTTAAAGTACAGTACAAAGGTAACAAGCAGCACCCAACATTGAGACAATAAAACACCATTGTAATAAAAACACCATCTTTATAAAAGACCTGATGCGCTGGGACAATAATGATAAAAGTACAACCTAGCCCTCTCTCAATTGTTTCAAAATGCCTAAAGGGTTGGGAACAGGTGTTAAGTGGTAAGTGTTAAGTGGGTTGCTTCCCCCATTTGAAGTTTTATCCAAAAAGCATCTAAAACACCCCTTACCTTGACCTAGAAGAGGGATGCTCAGCAGGAAAACCTATCCAATTCCATTAACCATAAAAACCAAGATGAAAATATTTGTCTGAACAGCCCCTTCTCCTTCATTAAAGGAAGCGGGGCGAGGCAATCAGCGAGGCAAAGATTCTCAGGAACTGAACTAGTCTAATATTCATTGCTTGGGTCAAGTGCTGTCATGGCAGCTGGCCTACAGGATCAGACTCCTAGGGCATTAAATTCCTTCTCAATAGCTCCCTTCTCTGGCTTACCAGGACTGGACATATACAGACCACATGGGTTAATGTCTCCCTAGCCTGATGGCATAGCCTATAATCCTGCAGATATGTCCCAACCTCCTTTTTCCATTGAGGTAGGAAATCAAGGGTTGTAAGATCACCCAATCTTAATTGCAAAAGTCTCTGTTTGATTTTCAGAGATAGAGGAGCAGACAGGGTCACGGACCACTGTCTACTCTGAAAAAGTGATAATAAATGTTTTCATTTTTTTTTTTAAATGCACCTCGTTTTCCTTTAAGGAAAACGGGCTGCATTAAAAAACTGCTTTATTTAAAAGCAGTCACAGACATGGTGGTCTGCTGTCCCTAGCAGGCCACCATCCCTGTGAGTATGGCCATTCCCAATGGGGTCGCAAATTGCAACCTACCTCATAAAAATTGATATGGTAGGTCTTTATGTCCCCATTGGAAATCACTAAATATGTCTGAGACACATTTGTACAATTTATTTTGTGAGTCTCTAATTACGACTCACAAAAAGTCGCAATTAAAGACTTGCAAAATGAAATGGACTATATAGCTTGCCCTTTGCGAGATTCATTACCAGTGGAGCACACCACATGTTACCACACAACCATGCGAAGTACCATCTAGTCTCATAATATACATCATAGAATTGTAAGTCAGTAAATATCAACAAGTAGACTCAATAAGGGAGATGATTTCCAAGTGGTGTCATAGACAATAAGAGGAAAGCTTCAGTGTTCTAGAGCATTACTCACCAAAAAAAGGTCATACAGACAGTACGAGCAAAGATTCATGGACAGTAAGAGAAAAGCTTCAGTGCTCTGGAGCATTGCTCACAAAAATAAGGTCATATAGACAATAAGAGTAAATCTTCAGTATCACTCACAAAACGTCACTCACACAAGCAAGGTAGAACTCACTCTTTCATTTCAATTTTATGTTGGGTGTGTTTACCCATTATCCCTTCCTACTAAGTGAGATTTAAAAATGTCATGAGTTTAAAACCTAAAGTCATGTTTAAGCATCATGAAGATTCATGAATTTAAATCAGGAGCTGCTTTTCACTTTACTTCTTGCGTGCTACTTCTTAATATACTTCTTAAACAGTTTCATGGAAAATCTTTGCACAGAGCAATTATATGCTCCTTGTAGCTAAATCCTAGAGTCAAATATCACCTCATGTTCAATGTTGCATTTCACAGGGTGGATAAAGGCCTCAATCCTGGGATCGGGAGTCATAGGTGACAGAGATAGAAGGATAGGTGTCTAGTGCCAGGAACCATTTTTGGTAACAGACATGCTTGATAAAATGTCCCATCATCTGCATGATTAACATATTGCTGTTGTTCTTGATGACACATCTGCTTGAATCTCAAAGACTAAAAGGAAAGGTGTGTTCTTTAAAGTGTACACAATTTGAATGATTGAGAGTGACTTACAGTGCAGCCATCTTCCAGAACGGAATATGCAAATTTACTGTTCCCTTCAGCCTTCAGTTCGCTTTCCACTGAAGTCATAAGCTTCACTGCCTTCTTTACATTTCCGTTCTCTTGGTCCATGTAAGCAATGCTATTCTTGCAGTGGTAGGTGATATTCTGAGATGCACGGCTAGAAAGGATTCGGAGGAATGCAATTTGGACTTCAGAGACATCTTCTGGAAGATCAGCATCCCCATAGCTGAACTGTAGAAGAAAGGAACATAACAAATCTTGGTTTTGTACAGAACACCCACTTAGTGACCTTAGGTTGCTCTTGGATATGACAGTCACATAGCATTAAATAGTACAAACAGTGCCAAACATTTAGTAGAATGTGCATGGGTCTATTTCAACATGGAATTTTTCAGATGCTGAAATATGCCAAAATCTCTCAGTGAAACTACAAGGAAGAATGATGATTTACCAAGGGAAATGGACCGTTAATCGACTCCCCTGCTAATTTCTCATTATTCAGGGAACCACAAGGTTCATATTGTAATTCCCAGTAAGTGAGCCCCTTAAACATGCCTGAATCAGCAACTCTGGTAGTAGCAATGACTTCACAAGACCACTTCTCTGGCACTCATAATGAGGTTTTTAGTTATTAAACCTAACCAGAGGATTGCTTGGGTAAATCAAGTGCAACTAGACTCACAGATTTTTTGCACACCTGAACACAGATGTACAAAAACAGCATTTTCCAAACTTTGAATCAGAAATGGTATAACTTTATGCTTGCAAACTATACTTAATAATGCAAAAGGTCCCCTCATATGAGGAGATTGCTACATCACAGGTATATGGAAGGGACTTTGCAAAAGCAGATGGACACATGGGAACCATAACGTTGTGTTATTCATACACCTTTTGCAGGTAGTTTCTACTTTGGAAATACATGTAAATCTCCTTATGTCAAAACTATGATTGCATGCCTTTCCTAAATGGGATTGAGAGGGAAATACCCCCAAAATTCACATAACACAGAAGATATGTTTTTTCAACAGGAAAAATATTTTCCTCTTTGTTTAAAAATAAATTACATATTTTATTTGTTAATGAGTGCAGAAATTCTCCCTTCATCAATTTTATGCTTTGAAGTACTCCAGGATACTTATGGCTGATGTACATTTCTTGGAGTTCTTCCAGGATCCTTTATAAATCACTATAAAGTCAGACACCTGCTCCAAATCTAGGAGTAGATAATATGCATGATTCTTAAGAAAAGCCTTTCGTTGATTTGATCTACATAGGTTAAGGAGTGTATTTATAGATGTGATTCATATGATAAGTAAAAGATAAATTAAGTAACCATTACAAACATGCAGAAGACAGTCTCTTCAAGAGTTAGACCTCTAGGACATAGCAATGTCCTACTTCATATCATGTGTGAAATTAGAATTGGGTCAGCTGGATCGTTAACTGTACGTTGATGTACTGGTCCCACACCAGATCAATTTGACATATTTGCATGTGAGTAGAACACATAATTGGATCAGGCACAGCCCATCTTTACTGCAACCATCACGCTTGTGTGCTGGTTTGCAGCAGAACCAGTCAAATATTGAAAGTAATAAAGGCAAAACAGTCGATCATACGGGGCGCCTAGGAAGCTGGCTCTCTATATGGTGCACTAAAAAGAAGTACACCATTCAGAGAGTCCATGGATGCCCAATTGTTTTGCAGAGGCAAAAGTAGAAAGGACTAATGCTCTATTTTGTGGGAGTGTGGGTGAGCAGTTCGGCTTATCAGAGGGTAGTGCTATGCATTTGCTGTACTCACAGAGGCAATAAACGAGTCACACACTCAAAGAATAAATCTGGGTGCCACCTAAATACTCAATTTAGCGATGTTACAGGGAATGCCAGGTATATGCCAATGGGCTGCCCACCTTTAGGGTGATTTCACCATTCTTATGACCACTTCTGTTGGGAAGCGGGCATAACCTTAACCCTAGTGGCCTAATTCCTTCCAAGCAAGATGGAGGAATTTAAAAAGTGGTTTCCACTTCAGCTTGTCCCCCTTAGGAGGGGGACTGGCATGAAGTAGGCACACCTCCTTATCTGGTCATTTTCCTGCCTGTGCTGCTGCCAAAAGGGGTCAGGACAGGTAGGTCGGCCATCTCCACCATGTGGAGAGACCTTGGTCGCATTTCGAAGGTGGCTAGGCCTTTGAAGCATCTCACCCTGGAGTGTACATCCTGCCTCGGTGAGATGGTAATAAAGCTGCCCAGTGCAGGCTTTTGTCTTGGACTCTCGAGAGCGCAGGGTCTCACCTTGGGTAGGGCCAGAAACGCATCTGAACAGGTAAGGACCATTCAGTCTGCACACTATTAGCTGGTAGGTTTTCAGGGGACAAATCTAAAGTGCCCTCTGTGTCCATGTAATAATAAATCCATCACTGGATTCAGTGGGGGTGGTTCACAGAAGCCATCATGTAGCTGGGGGACTTGTTATGACCAGTGTCCAGCACATGAATTTAAAATGGCTTCCCTGTTCATTTACTATGTCTCAGAATTGACAGGGATCAATCTGCTCGAGCATAGATGCCCGAGCATATACCTGCTCGAGCATATATGCATATCTGCTCGAGCATTTATGCCCTTACTTGTACCCTGATGCACCCTACTCTAGGGGTGACTTACACCTGGCACATGCAGTGATAGAGGACATTGGCATACAGAGGAGTTTGACAGGTCATGTTCTCAATTTAGCCTGCACCAACGCAAGCAGTCTGCAATGGCAGCACTGTCTGGATTTGGTAGGGGTTCCTGGTGGTCGCTCAGCTGGTGCTGCAGCTTTCAGGGACCTTCCTTAGTACCCAAGACCCTGGTACCAGGGGAACCATTTACTAGGGACTTACTGTGGATGCTAAAGTGCTTGTTAATTGTGCAGAGCAACTTGCAGTTTTGGGGAAAGAGATCTGGCACTGGGGACCTGGTTAACAGGGACCCAGTGCACTAACAGTCAAGGCCACATCAGAAACCAGGCAACAAATGGAGGGCTGACATGCCCAAAAGGGTGCTTTCGTACAAGGCATGTCCTAGAACACCAATCAAAATATTGTCATTTTATGAAATAGGTCATGAATAAATGTCATTTTGGCTAAAATAAATAAGTAGTAGTTAAACTCTAAAGTAGCATTTCTTCAATGTGAAATGCTTTAATAACTGTATTTAGAACTGATATTAATAACAAAAACACATCTAAATAGTGCTGCACATTGTCATGTAGAAGAATCTTTGGACTACGCTTTGATTTGCACAGGACAACCTCACAAACTGGATTTTTAATCCATACCTGAAAGCCACCATCCATAGACTCGCCAAACCAAACATGTTTTTTGTCATTTGTTGTGCTAGTCCACCATCTTTTCTTGTGAACAGTGCTTGGGTTAGCATGTACACAGGTCTCTCCAGTTTCCATGTTACAAAATACTTTGATGGCATCCATTTTGCATCCTTGGTTAGGATCAATCCAGTAATAACCTAGGGATATAGAAAGCAGTATAATAACTTCTTAATTCAGAAAGAGACAAAGCAAACAAAGCAAACCTCACTTTTTGTGTTCTATTGCCTGGAATATGGGAAGGGCCACTAAGTAGATTGACCAAATAGTGTATACGTCAGTTACTCTTATGAACAAATTGTGTTACTTCCCATTAATATGATGTCACATTGAATTCATAAAAAATTATTACTATTTTGTACCAACTTTAGTAAAACTATGTGTGACTTATACAAGTATGGTATTATGCAACACTTTACCACTTTCGAATTCAGGATGGCAGAACTTCAGGTCTCTGCAGTTGCGGGATGGATTCTTGCGTGATCCATCAGGGCTAATAATGTTTTCGATCTGGCTGTTAATGGTTTTCAGGGAGGACATGATTTCGTCAGCGCTGACTCTCTGATCTGTTGGCTGGTCACCATACCAGGGGGCTTGCCCGGGTCCCTTTTCTCCACCAAATACTCCCAGCTGCCCAGCACCACCGCCATCACAACAAGGACCAGGTGGTCCTGGAGGACCAGGTTGTCCTGGGGCACCAGCTGGGCCAGACGAGCCCTAAAATGTAAGCATGCACAAGTGATTAATCTTGCATTCCTCTGGTATTTTAATCAACAGACTTAGATAGGAGGGTGCACAGCACAAGTACATCAATGGATCTGGACCATAAATTCTTAAATATAACTTGAAAAGCAGCCAAATGTGATTTAAAGCTGAGATGGACGAGGTAGGATATGGAGCTAGTACCTGAAAAGTGACTGCCATCATACACAGACATCTTTTTGAAACAATGAATGCAAAGTGTTATAGCTGATACAAGTGGTGTTCTACTAGTGTAATCCGTGACATACTTTGTGAGCCTTGACATATTTTGAATCACACTTTTGTAGTAAGAAACTATGAGTGGTCCAAGTTTGGTCTTTCATTCTAATTTGATGTGGCAGACCATACAAGCACCAGAAGTCATACACTAAAGCATGTGTTTGCATCGCTCCTGTGTATGAAGCAAATCAATGCTAAAGGTTTGCTAAGATATGGTCTGTAAAGAATATACATAATACCCACAACCTTCTAAGAAAAAGAGGGTACATAGAACCACTATTACGGATATCTCTAAAATCTGAGGCAGCATTAACCCAGTAAGACCACTACCTTTCCCCCCGGAGCAAACATTGGGGGAAAGAGTCATCAAAGAATGCAGGTAAGTAATAAATGTGCAATGCTGTAAACTACACTTTTTGAGTCATGCCTTTAACTCTATGCTTCAGTACATTGATTCAAATACCAGATAAATCTGGCCGCTCTGTTCCTCCATATTTATTTCACCACTCCACCTCCTGGTGAAAAATACACTGGACAATTTTTGGAAGTTTATTGCTGATGAACATCATTACAATAGTGATGAAGATAAAGTTAGTCCATCATCTATTGCTCTAATTTAAAAAAATTAATAACCAATGCTTGTTATCTTTGGCATTTTCAAGGATTACCTTTATATACAAACTTTGAATTTTAGAAGAAGCAACCTGAAATAGCTAGTAATTCTGAAATTGCAATTTTCCTTTACCTTGATGAAGCTCACTCAAAGACCAGATTAAGTGCCACTTCTATCAGCATTAGATTGTCCTAAAGTGCAAATTATTGTCCTAGAGTGATTACTTACATATGGCATTGTAAGCATTTTCTAGGAGTAGAACTTACATATCCGTAAGGTAGTAGTGGCATGATGCCATGGTACAGAGTCAATCATCTCTATTACAGAGTATCTTTACATGGAGCAGGGCTTGACATGTTCTGCCTAGCAGACAACACAGCCCTCCCAAAGGGTTGTGTATGCCAGTAGGACACATTTGAAAAAAACAAGCTTCATGTCTTTAAAGTCAAATATCACCCCACTGAGCCTTATAAACTTACAATAAATGCATGGATGGGACAACTGTTTCAGCATAAGCACTTGCAATGCAATTTTTCACTAACCTCTGGACCAGTTTCACCTCTGCTACCACGAGGACCTGGAGGACCAATTGGTCCTGGGTAGCCACCATGACCATCTTTGCCAGGGGGACCAGCAGTTCCAGGAGGGCCCTATGACGATGACAAATAAAATGGAATCTCAATGTAAGTTGTCACTTGATGAACAATACATTGAATGGATTATTTATGCTTCTATAGACATTTTTGGTTAGGTTTATAAATGCATTAAAACCTGTTAACCATTTGTATGACATTACACAAGCTTTGAAAATTAATCATGTAATCCATATGTTCAATGGCACATTACAAACAGGCTCATTCTTTCAAAAAAATATTTGAAAATGTTCAAACTTCTAGTTCAATGGTATTTCAAATTTCCCAAACCACTGTAATATCAATGGAGCAATCACATGAAATTTCAATTTTTCCAAATATAATCTAAAGGCAATAATACCTCAAAATCAAATCGAACATGTGTAAAAGCCACACTGCTATTGCTATAAAATTGACATGTTTTGGCATTGCTGTTTATTCCACTTTTTAATTTTCAGCAAGATCACAGTTTGGTCAGTTCTGAGAGACATGCACTTTCTCATTTTATGATAATCAAATAAGTTGTCATATTGACTTAACAGTAGAATATTGTGATGAATCACACAACAATCATCCAGTGGTCAGATTTTAGATTCATGTCACTGAAACATTCAACACTGTGTGCGGACAGTTAAGTCTTTGCACTGGGCAGGGTCTGGGACAGAATTCTGTAACGCAACAAGTGTGCTGTTCCTAGTGGTGGCTCAAATGTGCACCAGCACTGAGGGGAAGCAATGATTCCCCTGGAAGCACTTACAGTGAGAGACTGCTTTCATCTGAAGGAAAGTGTCAGGGATGTCCATGGGACCTCCATTCTCCATGTCAATGTGTACCCATGGAGGACACACTGAGTGTGAGCCCCCTCAATGCAGAACATTCAATGCCACCCACCACTACAACAGTTTATTTGCCTACGAGTCTGTGTCTGTAATACGGTGAAGGCACAGAGGCAAAGTGTCTCCTCATTTTCCTGAGGCCACGTCCCCATGCAAATTAAGGCATGTCGCTTTGAGATTGTGCTGCCATGAATGTAGAGCCAGGGATGTCTGTGTTAGAGAAGGAGCCCTACATATGTCTGTGGCCCCTTCTGTAATATTAAACTGACCAATAGCAGAGAAAGCGGGCGCACATGCCTATTGTGCCCCCATGGCTCTTGATGTTATATGATTTGAGGTTTTAAAATCATAGCTTGTGCAAAAATAAATAGACTTCTTGTTCCAGGTATGGCATACATTTTTAACGTTACCCCATTAATGTACATGGAAGCTGCTGCACTTACCCTGGGACCAGCAGTTCCTGGACTTCCATTGGCACCTTGATGGCCAGAAGCTCCCTGAAAAGTACAAGAAAGCAAAATACATTAAATCATTGTTTAGGTCATAAGGAAGATGCTGCTGGGCAAACAAATCATGATATGTATCTAAGGCCTTTCAAAGATATGTATGCCACCTTATTTATAAAGTATTATTAAAATATATGTAAATCAAATATACCAATGAAACCTGAGTGTGCTCCAACCTGCTGAATGTTGTGATGTGATGTTTGCCTTGTAAGAATGTGTGAATAGCGTCTAAGAATTAGCTGTATAGACCGATATAAAATTAACTTATCTGAATGAAGCTGGACGTACTTTAAGACAACAAGCCAAGCAATGCAGCATAATACATCACCTGAAGTCTGAATCTATGTAAGCTTTATTGTGGAACACTAGTTTGCTGACCAAACCTTCCTTCTATGGAGCTAAGTCTTGAAAATGATGTTGACTTTCGAAGTAGCCTGCACACACAATGATGTATGTCATGGAACAGGCAAGACAATATGTTGAAATAATGAAACAATGTGTTTTCCATCGTTTTTAATGTAAAGATTAATCAAATAAATCATTCATAAAGAAGCACCTACATTTATAGGTGTCTTGCCAACTATTACTTCTAATTCGTTTTATTTATTTTATTTTAATTAATTTAATTATTACAACGATAAAAACGTAACTTATTCTAAGTAAGGTTTTCTTTCCAGCAGTTGGTCAGTATTGCTCATAATTCCATCACTCATAAAAATATATAGGAGAAAATTGTTTTGCTCATTCTTGGATTTCATATATTCATCAGATCAATATAGAAATTTAGTTTGTGCACTAAATTGCCTCAGTGTCCCAGCAGTAATTTCTTCCTTCAAACTTGGACATACATCAGAGACATTTTAATTAGAGATAGTGTTATTTGTGCTTAAGTCAAAACTGTGGCTCAATTAGGTCCTCTTCTGCTCATGCTGAATAATGCAACTGTTGTAACAATGTTGTGTGCCATATTGGAGTAAGTGTAAAATTCCAATTTATTAAGGGTTAAACATCTTAAATAGTATACATTATAGCATAGCAATATTTTTTATATATCTATCGATATATACACATATTCGCACACACACACACATATACAGTATGTGTGTCTATATATATCTAAATCTATCTATCTATCTATCTATCTATCTATCTATCTATCTATCTATCTATCTATCTATCTATCTATCTATCTATCTATCTATCTATCTATCAAGGGGCTAGGGGACAAACACCCTGCCTCCTATAGCTGTAAAGGCCCCCCCCCCACAGTCTAGTGGAGTCATGGTGGATCCATGGATCTGTCATAAACATTTTAAAAAATTTAAGTGCGGTCTTCCTTTGTTACTCTATTGCCCCATGTGGCCCAAGTCCAGGAGGCGTTTGTAAAAGAAAAAAGTGGGGACATTCCTGGCCCCCTCCTGCTGCCCTGTCATGGTTGGATGGCTCCCTTGTGGTCCGAGAAAGGCCATAAAGGGCTTAAAAACTTGTTTTTAAAAGCCACAACTCCCAAAGCTCAGTGCGAATGTCACAGACGGTCACACTGAGCTGTACTCACACAGATGGACAAATTTCTCTTTTATTTTAATTAAAAAAATAATTTATTTTAATAAATAAATATATTTTTTTATTTTAAATTGAACACAAATATATAATTCTAACTATATGAGATATTAAAGCTTAAAGAATCTCTTTCCCTCTCACTTTTTTCTCTCTTTCTCTCTTTCAATCAATTTCTCCCTCTCAAACACTCACGCACCCACTCACAGACACACCCAGACACTCACGCACCCACTCAGACCCATTGAAACCCTCATGAACCCACTCACAGATCCACACAGACACTGACACACAGTAAAACACTAATGTATGCACTCAGACAATCTGACAGACACTCTCACCCCCACTGATCACCTTCTGTATAAATTGTGCATGTTCCAAGATGGCAGATTTCATATTGTGAAAATAATTGGGTCAATATGGATAAGTCCTTTCTCTTTGTTGTTGTTCACTAATACTTTATGGTGGAATGGGAAGCACAGCCACCCAGTGCATGAGCAAGGATGTTATGCCGAAAGGCGTTGCAGGGCGTACATGTTTTTTGTATATGTAATACATTTTTGTAACACTGATAGTGCATGTTCTCTCTTTTCGAAAAAGACCAGACGGTCAAAACGCGTTGTTCGTTTTATTTTTCCAGCTCGAATATGAAATAAACGCTAGAATTATCACCCCTAATGGAGTGCACTGCTAATCTTTGATTCAAAACATTGTTTCGGGTTGGCTCGCCTCAGCAGTAGCACCGGTAATTGGAGCGCGGTGTCTTTGAGAGCTGTTTTGTTTTTCAAATATATATATATTTATATATATATATATATATATATATATATATATCATATATATAGATATATAGATCTATATGTACAAACACCCCTAATATTTCTATGGGTCAGTGTATGGGCAAACACAGCCTGGTTTTAACAGGAAAGTAATTTTAGGCTGTCTCCAGCTTGACAGGGGCTTCTCTACCTCTTGTTTGCATTATGTGCACAGGGCTCTTCATGAGCTAGATTTTTCTGACCTATGTTCTGCACCACATACCATAGCTGGTTTAGACAAAGTATCGATTAAAGGCACATTTTATGACGTTTGCATGAATTAACTCCTGGACCAGGAATTTTATAAATATTTGGTGAAGGATTTTATAGTAAGTATAGCATCACTTGAATTATCATTTTACCTTGCCCTGTATTTAAACAGGTGGGAAAGATCCCTTCTGATCTGCTTCATGGCAGGTATTGGTGGAGACTGCTGTGCTTCCAGGGTGATGCTCATCAATGGGGAACCTGTATTTCTACCTGCACCTGTGATGGGGCTTCTGCATAATCACTGATGCACTTTCTATTTTTATTTTTATTTTATAGGGACTGTCTCACAATGTTTCTTAAACAGATTCTAAAAGGCTTGTGGTTTGTGGTGTAACCGGCACTAATGTGTTTGCAACAGCTTAGCAGCCCTGATGTGTCTCAGTGTTTGCTCCTTTTTAAAATCAGTGTAAAAGAGTGCAGAAAGCTCTGACAGGTTTAGAAGTAGTAACTTTATTATTATTATTATGTATATGTGTATATATATATTTATATGTAAATATAATTTTAGATAGATAGCTTTTGTCAGGCTTTGATAATAATAAATCAATAAAGCCTGCCATTACTTACGGGAGGACCTGGTGGACCTGGGTTACCAGGCATTCCGCGATGTCCTTTGATACCATTTGTGCCACGTTCTCCAGCTTCACCCTTATCACCGCGAGCTCCCTGAACACCCTGTCAAAGCAAACATGATTTTAAAATAGCAGGCACAATTATCATAATACAATATGAGGCTCAGACCTTAGGAGTGATACTTACTGGAGCACCACGAGCACCAGCAGGACCAGCAGGGCCAGCGGGACCAGCAGGGCCCTGTGGGATAAAGTAACATAGTTAAGAATGAGAAACCTTTGTTCTACATATCATTTTTGTATACATGTGCTAAACATAGACCGTAGTCATTGCCTTAGGTATATGGCAGAAAATCGCCAAAATGAAAATCATTATAAAAATGAAAGTCTATTGATATGATGTTCAGGAAATGGATACAGGAAGAAAGTGTTTTCTTGACTACAGAGGCATAAATACAAATCGGAAAAGTGCATTGGTATGTTAGAATTGCTTTAGGTCTGTAAGTGGACTTCCCTGGAGTTCAATTTAAAAAATCCTGTTCCATCAGTTGTCTCTAATTCCGGTTTTGGAAACCTCTCTTAAAGTAAAGCAATTGTTGAATGGGCAGATGCCAGTCTACAGCTGGATCCTTAGGATTACAATAGTAGCCAAATGCATTTTCATCATACCCAAATGCAGCTTTACTATACAATGATACTATTATAGCCATTTAAAGTTGAAAACCAATATAGAACCATTACATTTTAGATTTTCAGTGAAAATGCCAAAGATGTGTATTTTTAATGGTTTGTAGAATGCACACTTTCGCTTAGCAAATTGGCTCAATAAAAGTCAATAAAACAGGTCTGTTCCATGTTGGCTTCCTTGCATCCCTGGGTACAGCACCAGCATCATCAGAAGGTGATCACTGCTGCACTTGCTCTGTACTGGGGTGGACAGCACACCACTGGCTCTCAGAAACATATTTAATAAAAATGTCCTAAATCCAATTTTGAATACATTTTCACTGAGATCAAGCAAGGGGCTTTTCTCACCCATTTCACATGATGTAAGATTTATTTGACAAATCCCAAAGAGTGATGTTACTTAACTTACCTTGCAGTGAAACTATGTTGCATCCTCTGACAAAAAGACAGGGCCATCTGACTCTCCCAGTAAATTGATGATGTCTCATTATATCTTCGGCTAACAATTTTGGGGATGTGTGCAGTCTGACTGCTCTGTGCATTTGTCGCTTTCCTGCTTCTTAAAGCTAATAATGTCAATGAGTTTCACCTATTTCCTCATCATCTTCTTTTACTTTAGGTCAAGAGTAGCACTTTCAATATCAGTCTCCTGGTGAAGAATTTTGTTAAGTCACTGGACTACCTACTTTCACATTCCAACAGCTGTCCATTCTTTGGTTCTTTCCTGATGTGGCTGCCAGAAATTGCATTATTTTTGGTTTACAGTCAACTTCATTAGCATCTCCCAAGAGCACACTCATTGACAGTTGACCAGCCCCTAATGGTTGATCACGTTCTACTAGCTTTGATTACATTGGCTGCCTTTACAAAACAATATTATTCTTTCTGCTAATTGTGTTAACCTAACCTTTTGTATATTTAATGATATAGATATATTGAGGGTGTGAAAGTATATTTTAGCTACTCTTTTGCATAAATATGTTCAACAACCATTTGCTTATGGATAAAAAGGCTTTTCAATCTCTTACATTTTAAGGATAGACATGGATACTAGAACTATAATCTTGCATGTCTTGTAAACAATATCTTCAATGCCTCCTCATTCATCCGCTATTAAAAAGAAGAATATGGTTGGCTATTCAATATTTTAAGGAAAGTGCCAACCATTACATTATCATATATTCTCTGAAATATGTAGACTTGTTGAAGTCCAGAGGAAGCAACATTTAGTTGCGAAACATGTACTAGCTGTTTGTTTATTTGTCTGCATGGTTCAAATGGATATAATAAGAACAGTTTTAGAAACCTGGTTAATTCATTTTCAATAAAATGAATATTTAAATCACTGATTTTCAGAAAATTGGTTCCCCTATCCTTCAAAAATACAGATAATGTGAAATTCCCTAATTTGAGGATTTTTGAATTGTTTGAGAATGTATCTTGTAGTGTTGTGCCACATCTCAGTTCCCTGGAAGAATTTAGCAGCTCTGCAATCCATATTAGGAACTAAACACATGTAAGACTAATGAAATTACTTTATATTTTTAAGACTTACATTCTCTCCTCTGTCGCCTGACTTTCCAGCTGGGCCAGCAGGACCTGGCGCTCCAGGATGACCAGGAGAACCAGGTGCGCCTGGAGAACCATTTTCACCACGGTCACCCTACGAACACCAAGATATATTAGAAACAATGCTCATTCAAACAAAACAAGTGCCAAAGTTTACACTGGAAACAAAATTGATTCCTGCATACCTTGGGACCAGGAGATCCATCACGCCCAGGTAAACCATCTGATCCAGGATTACCCTAATTAAGACGGAAATGTACACATTAAATTTATGGTAATATAATAATATTTAGGGCAGAGAAATTATTTGAACTTGGCATTTTACTTGGTTCACTTTTAAATAACTTTGACACTATTCCTTCATTGAGCACAAAGTAAGATACAGGTGGACATAATTTGACTCATTTGATGAAACCCATAAACAACATTAATTTGCCATAAGGTAAACCACAATTTAACACAGTTTAGAAGGGTACAAATAGATTAATAATTCAGTATATGTATACCAAATTAATTACTGATAATATACATTGACTATCGAAGTCTGTAAGAGATGAACTTCAAATTAGTGGGGAAGAAGGGAAAGTGGATATATGATTTGAATGACAGAAGTCCTTTTCTTCTATAATAAGGAATCTAACGAAACCTGAGAGATTTACTGGCTAGGCATCAAACTGCTATAGTGATGATAAAAAAGGAAGTCTTACTAAAATTAGGGCAACCAAAATTCAATGTAAGCAAATATTTTCACTCAATTACTTGCACAGTGCTTTTTAATACACCTCACTGTTTCCTATTCTACAAATATCTTTTGAATTTAATATGAAGAATTTGTAAAAGGAAAAAAAACAATGAACAAAAATGTTCCAAAATGTAAAATAAAATAAAATAAAATTTGTGAACCTGAGGATATCTTCAGTAGAACATGTAAGAATGCATACCTACTAAAAATCTGATTGAAGCTATGTAGATGGAATTCAGCAGATTAAATAAACTATATCATAAAGATTCTGTGTGAAACAATCACTTACATCTCTGCCAGGTTCTCCTGGGGCACCACTTATACCAGCGGGTCCTTGTGATCCAGGGTTTCCACGGTCGCCAGGGGAACCATTGACGCCAGGTTTACCATCTTCACCCTACAATAATAAAACAGGCTCAATACCCCATGATATATTAATGTAGAAGTTGGGAGAGCAAGCAGCAATATACCTAAGGCAAAACTAATTAATTAGCAGTGGCACTTCTGATTAAGAAAACATGATTTTACTGCTTTGATTTGGATTGTATATGCCATGTTAATCTGTGAACATCATTTTTATTATTTACATATTTCTTTGGTTTCAAAATTGTTTGTTAAAGACATCAACGTTTAATAAACAACCTGTTTTGTTAACTTTTGTTACCTTTATTGTTTTTGAGAGTTTTCTGTTCAATTAATCTAGTGTTTTGTCTAAAGCAATGCAGAAATGTAAGTAGGCTCAGCTAGTCAGTGTTGTCTCAGTGCTTATTTATGCTACCCTTTAACACAAATGGTGAGTGTTAAGTTAAAAATAACACAGCATTTGATGTTCAATAGAGGCAAAAATAATTACAAATGAGACATTAAGACCTCTCTACATCTAACCTTGGTGTGAAGTCCTCAATTATTTGGTGTAATTTTGTATTATCAGATTGATACACAATTCTTGGAACAATTTGAGGCACAAGCCAACACAAATGGCAACACAATTATTAGTTATGCCTGAAATATATTTTACCACCATGCAGTTGTTGTTTGTTTTCTGGTATGTGCAAGTATATGCCACAAGATCCCGATGATCTGTTTAAGGAAGATAGGTTCTTCTATGACAGTGATGCTGCTTGTGTGGATTTTGTGTGATTACATGCAGTGGCCTCTTGGCATTGTTCTGTTATGGAACGAGAATGAAGATTGAGTGCTCTATGTAATTTGCATGAACCCTAAGTTGGGAAAGGGGATCTTCACTTCTTGAGGAAAAGATTACCCTGAAACGTATATTACTTTTAATGCATTGTACCCTCACCCTGTGCTGGTGCCATATTTGTTTCTTTCAGATGAAAAGGTAGAGCACGTTGTCGGGTGGGGTCAAAATAAAGCAGGAGAATATCAAAAGCAGATATTCTCAACAGACTACTCCCCATAATTTGTCAATGCAAACATTGACCACAACCGTAGCCTAGAAGAGAGCAAATGTTTCATTTACAAAGACATATTTTTCAACTAGATGGGACTAGGGTGTAGCAATACATATTACTTTATTGATAAAGGCATGTGAGGTTATTGGGACAATGTGAGACTCCCACTGTACAATTCTGTGAACAATCACTGGCATTTATTTACATTCTTTTTCACCTCACTTTAAGCCCCAGATTCAGAGACTGCTATTACCACTTTCAAATCATTGTTCACCTTTGTACATATGTTGTACACCCACATTCACAGCCTTATTGTGTGCCTGAAACCACTGTGAGGATTTCACATGCACATGATTTCAACTCCATGTAATTTGTGTTAACTATACAATTTAATTGTTTTATTGTTTGTTTCCATTGCAATCTGTGAAAGGGCAGTGATTCTGTGTATAATTTTCCATGAATTTACCTTTGTGCCAGGAATGCCAGGAGCACCTGGTCTGCCTTGAAGACCCGGAAGTCCAACAATGCCACGTGAACCAGCTGGGCCCGAAATTCCAGAAGGACCTGGGGAACCCTGTCAAAAAAATATATATTTTTTTTATCTGTGTGAGACATACAGCCTGATTGACATCTTGGTGGACAAGTTACTCTGCCACAACGGTGACAGATATCCCGATCACAGGCCCATAGTCTGTGATCTTTCCATTTTTTCTGTTCTGTTAATATTGATAAAGCTGCTAGTGCCAGAAAAATAAAACAAGTTTGCCTTCTGTCTACTCACCACTTCTCCTCTTGAACCTGGAGCTCCTCTTTCACCTTGTGGACCTGGTTCACCCTTTGGACCACTGCCTCCCGGACTGCCTGGTGGACCTGTACTACCAGCTGGACCAGGGGGACCATCCTTGCCTGGATTTCCAGAAGAACCGGGTGGACCTTGATTACCCTAAATGCAAATACAACCAAAATTAGCTTTTAATGTTTATCTCCTGCATTACTTTCTAAAACGTCATGATGTCTGTTGTAATTTTTTATGGCTCAGTGAGGTTTACACTTTTAGTCTGCATCATGTATATGGTTGATGGTCGGTGGGCAGGAGCTACTGATTTTTATGCAAGTATCAATGATAATGGGTGGAAGTCCCCTATGATGGAAGTTCACCCTTATTGTCACCAGTAAACAAGGATTTGTTAGGCTTTAGGCATTACTAGGCAATAAGACCTTTTTAACATAAATTCACTCTGTTCCCATACAAACACATGAAAATTACCATGACCTCATAATCTCTAAAAACTAAAAATGTTCTATGTTTCTAAGATGTTATGTCTTCTCTCGAATCTCACGTCATCATGCTAGCCTGAACTGTTACATATTTATTGCCCTTAATCTCTCTGACACCTATGTCACTGAGTTTAATTCCTACCTTCTCACAAAGCATCAAAACAACAAAAGCAATTTCAAGTACCATTATCCCCATCTCATCCCCTCGTACAGCGTACATTTCGTTCATGAAGCAAATATTATTAATAAAGTCCATAGCCATCATGCACTGTCCCTTTGCAAACAGTGAAGCCTCAAGCCCTCACTTCATCCGATATGTCCTGCTTGACGTTGCTATTTAATCACTTATTCAGCTGCTTCAAACCAGCAAATACTCTACCACTGGTTAAATAAAGTACTACCAACTTTCTTTTCCAAACCACTTGAATGACTGTTTTGTAATCAACTCACATAATATCTCTTGAAGCCCAGCCTACTAAACTCTTGTCTATCATGCTTCCATGTCACATTTCATGGAGGTCACTATAGCCCATGTGTCTAACTTCATTAGTTTCGCTGTTTTGCATGATCACTCCCTCATTTCTGCCCATACTACTCTTGTAATCACTGGATCAGCCCTTGACTGCAGATCTGGCTGCTCATCTTTTGTCTTACTTTGCTCACAATACTCATGTCAACTTTCCCTTCCCCCACCCACTTAAGACCACAGGCAGATGTTTTGGGCCCTTTCATAGGAACATAATCTTCTTATTTGAGTTATGCTATCACCCCATTCATTTGATACTCAAATTCCAATCATTTACAATTTCCATAATTCAAGTAGGAGACTCATTCTCCCACTTTCACAGGCACCGATCTCCCAGCCATCACTTTCACTACATCAAACACCTGCTTAATATATATATATAGATATATGTGTATATATATATATATATATATATATATATACAAAATGTTAAAGTTATGTGCTGTCTTGCCTTCATTGAAATGTCCCACGCAACATGTTGTGAAGACAAACAACCCCTATGTAGAGTAGAAACATGAGTGTCTGAATGTGAGCAGTGTTTGCTTAGGGTACCAGTGTGTTTCCATGAGACTCACCCATTTGTTAAGATATTCCAGGGACCCCGATGTAGGTCCACCACCCATTAAAGTCATGAAGACTCTTCCATCACCATACAGTTACACTGCTGCTCAAATATCCAACTCAATCTGAAATGAGCAGGCAGTCAGAACAATAATCCACTTGGCCCTATTTCTCCTCCTGATTAGAGAGAGTTTACTTTATATAACCTCATTGTGACTGATCGGTTCCCTATCAAGCCATGTAGGTGGTTCATTTTCTATAATAAGGGCCGTTGTGTTTTTTTACATTTCAGACCTCTGAGTGATGAACCTTCAAAATAATTGCCAACGTCTTTTAGAAGAAGATACACCTCAACCACCCAACATAAGCATGCTTTAAAGAATGATAACAACTTTTTAGATAAGCTTACGTTACTTCCAGAAGGCCCAGGTGGGCCACGGCCGCCAGGGAAACCAGCTGCACCCTGAAATATCAAAGCACCATTTATTAATAGTGTGATAAATATCTGATTCAGGTATTCGAAACTGCTATTTTATGTTTAACATTTCAAAACCATGGTGTAATGTCATAAGCATTATTGTATGCCTTGTTCAAACCTGATCAGGCAAAGGAAAATATATTAAGTAAAACCAACCGAAATCATTTCAACTCTGATAATATGAGCATTATTAAGGTGCAGAATCACTCATATTGAGTACAGTGTCAACCAACCAAATGAAAGAAGTAAGTATATCTCCTGGCATTCAGTTATTTAAACATGTTGGGCATCTTTTCTTTCAATTGTTATGACTCTTTATAGTATTGTACACAAAGAAATGAAACATGGAAATAAATTCCAAACTATGGCGAAGCAGGCTCATGCTAAATGCTGCTGAAGATCTGATTATCTTTGAATGAAAACACATTTTAGAACTATTACAAGGTTAAGATGGTTTGCAGTTGCACATATAGCAACGTTCTCCAAATTACTTTATCATTTTATTCTATTCCCAAAGATAATTCATTGCATATCAGTCAGAAACTTGCTATTTACCACTTGAACCTCAAAAGAGGGCTATAATGTTACAATGACATAGGACTTTAAATTCTTTATATTTAATGCAAGTCAAAGACATCTCAATATCACTTGCACCTGGTAATTGAGGTATTGAGAAATGGCATTTGTTACCTTTGTCTTTTCCTTTGCCAATCTTCTCTAGCAACAATAAATAGCCTGAGACAATTATAGCATAATTATTGAACTATATGTAGGTTAACTCCTGCAGATATGAGTGCTTTTTATTTTTTCCGGTGGTCTAATGTAGCACTGAGATTGAGCTTTTGTTGTCTACAGTTTATTGCATATTTAACTTTACATATATTTTGAACATAATCTGCTAAAGATGCCCAAGGTACTAGGGAACATAAAAATTGTTGAAAAATTCATCAAGATTCTAACTCCAACTACATGAGCATACAATTTGTGAATCTAGAGCACCCATACAGCTAATCATAAGGGGCCCACAAAAATACCCCCTTTGCACAGGTGTGTTTAGAGGCATGAACAAGAGTAGAATACATGTATTTAATCACTCATGAAGGAATTCCTAGTTTAAATATTTGGATGGAAACCAAATTGCCAATACTGCATTTTAATCAATCACATCTCAATGAACCGTATATTCTATCACTGGTCATTGAGAGGTCCAAAAGGATACAATCCATAACAACAAATCCATATGATTGATAGAAGCATTGAAAAAGCAATACATGTCATGTAATCAGTAAAAAAAATATCCAGGGTCTTCTTTCAATCAAAAACCACATACAGCTGTTCTACCACTAAGTTTCCTGTAACTTAAGCCACTGTTCTAAGATGACATATTAGCTTCAACTTTGCCAAAAGAAGACTATCAGTCGATGTGAACTGAACTACCATAATTTCAAGTTACTGAACCTCAACTCTAATAGACTGAACAAATGAGTCAGTGAAGACAATAAGTCAACAGGTGACCCTGTACTAATTGATTCCCGGTGACAAGTTAGTATCTGTAATTACCACTATCGATGGGTTGAGAGACCACAGTTTGCAGACATTTCAATAAGGATCTTCTATATCAAAATATTCAACTTTAAGGGACATTCTTAATCAATACTAAAATATATCAATACTCACAGGTGATCCAGGGGCACCACGATCTCCTTTTGATCCCGTAGAGCCTGGTGGTCCCTAGTTTGTGAAAAACGACATCATGTTGTTATGTTCTCTTGCATACACAGCAATGTTTACATGCTCAATATTCAGACTTTTCGATGACATTATAAAACTTTAAACAAGTAATGTTGGTGAATGTGATCAATAGATACTTACAGTTGCTCCAGGGCCGCCTTGAGGACCAGCCAATCCTGGGGGACCAGGCTCCCCTCGTTCACCTGAAGGGCCTTTTTCTCCTTTTGGTCCAGATTCCCCATTTTGTCCCTATTTTGAGGAAATTATATTTTAATTTATATCTCAATCTGGCACTGTTACATATCAAAAGTACAGTGTTGCTAATGTGTATTTGACTGCTGCAAAATGCACTTTAGCCATTGTCGCTTGACATTTCCAAGCATTCAAAATATATGAATAAAGAGTTGACAGATCTAGCAGAATGATTAAGATTGTCACGTATTTTTGAATATATTTTTTAAAGGAACTGACACTACTCAGATTATACAAAAAGAAGTTTGGGAGAATGATTCGGTGTACCGTGAAGAGGACTAGGTTGAAGGAAATGCTATAGGTTTAAACTTGTTGGTGACTTTCTGCATTACAGAGAATTAGAACCTTTGAATATTTAGAACATTCTACCATAAGTCAGTGGAATTTGTTTCTAAGGTATATCTGGCCCTATTGTTTTAGACCAGACCAGTGGCCCATATTATTAACTTGGTTACAGCCCTGTTAGCAACTGGGGAAACTCTCATCATTAGCCACAATACTACTCTTCAAAACTATAAGTGGAACTCCTCCAAGGTCAATTCCTTATTTGCCTCTGCACCCTCTTATCCTCTGCTGTTTTTTCCCTATCCTAGTCATGCTATAATCTTAAAGTTTTCTACTTCATTTTAGGACTCACAATTCCCATAGAAATGATGCACTCTTAATATGTTCATCAAATTCACTTCATATATTCACCCATTTGCCACACTAGCTTAGATGGTGGAGCTAGGATTTCCTCCATCAGTTTGCTTTCTTTAGAAAGCAAATTGTTATTAATAATACTTACTGGTCCTTCAGTGTTTAACACTGTCTTGTTCTTTACAGCCCTGTATGCAAATGTCATTAAAAGTATAGTCCATCAATATCACTGTTTACTATTGCTGCTTTATTTCTTACAAATGTATATATTATGTAGTCTTTTTGTTTAAACAAAGTTGGAACAATAATGATGACAAATGTCTTGATGTCATGGATCTGCTCCTGTTATTATGTGTTCATTGATATTCACTGATTTTTTAGTTCATTATTAATCAATATGCCTTCCAATACATTTTACTCATATTACTTATACTTATACTTACTGGAGCTCCGGGGAAACCTGCAGGGCCAGGAGGACCAGATTCACCACGCTCTCCCTGCACAGGGACACAGTGTAGTAATTAATAAAAATCATTATAGCTCACAGTCAGATATTACAATGGCTCATATAAAAATCTGGATAGTTGTCAATTATTCATACTTGTACAGGGCACAATAAGATGAATGCTACAAAATTTCAATTTTTTTACCAAAAAATAGTTTTGATGTTCTTTTTCTCAGCAATGTGGCATTAACCACTTTTTAAATTGACAGCTTTCATTAATGTCTTGAGGTGCACACAAGGATTCTTGTAGAAGTTAATGCTACTGACTGTACATTACAGCCTGCTTAGATATAGTCAAAAATATAATCACTTAAGAGGCTGAAATGGAGGGACATGATTATTAAAGAAAGGCTAGGGTATAGTGTAAGGTATAAAGAAAATTATTATATTCTGATTTATTCACTTAGTGTGTTACGTGCGATCAGATATGACTTCTGCAGAGGGCAAAGAAACATAAACCAGGGGTGGGGACATAATTGCATTGGTTTTAAGGGGTGTTATTGTGTATGATGTAGTTGTAACAGGTGCATCTTCAACGTCTTCCAAACAGTAAGAAGATTGACAATGGCTTTGTGGTCAGTAGGGAAATAATTTCAGTGTTAGCTTTCTAGTTGAGGTTAATAGACAAGGTATAATTGAGGCTGGTTGGATCTAGGTTTCATATGTGAAGCAAAACAGACAGTCTCATTAATCATGCTTCAGAATGTCCCCATGCTAATTTCCTGCTAAATGCCTCCCAAAAACTAGAATCAGATGGTTGACTTATTGAAGCTCCACCACACGCCCTATGTAAAATAGGAGAACTTTGCTAGCTCACACCTGGGTATCAAACTGGAAACAACCAAGCCTCAAATCTAGTGATTTTGTTATCTTAACCTGAGAAGGTTTGGTGGTCAAGGTCAGTCCAACTGTCATCCAGGTGAAGTTAAGTGCGACACCAGCATATGACATTCTTATTACAAAAAAACAATACTCTTAGGGGTAGCGAGATAGTGAAGCGCAGCAGTAATATGGTCTAAATACCTATGTCAGAACTCACAGACAATGTAAAAACTCCTTTGATTCTCTTAAAGGGGCACTAATGAAATATTCCAGGACTTTTATAGTGGGTTAGGATTTTTACCTATTACAAAGAAAACCTTAGAAATATGGTGCGAAACCAATACCATCTATGAGCAGAATTCCCCTAAAATTGGCTAAGGAGTACTAGAGGCAGATTATACTATCTGGACATATTTCTTCAATTCTGAACTCTGTTTATTTTTATTGTTTTCTATCACACCCTTTTGATGCCGTATTCCTGTCTATTATTGCTGAGAATATCCTTGGAAGGGGTAGATTTTGTAGGGTTCAAAGAATGTGCCAGTACACATGTCTGTGTTTATGCTAAAGTGATTTGGAATCTGTTTGAAGTACAGTGCTATGTTATGTTACTATATATGATTAAAATACTAAAAGTGTTGGCTTACATTTTATTCACTTTGGTAACTTTGACAATTGCTAACAGTTGCACAATCTTGTCATTCACTACTATTATGACATGCAACAAATACTTACAGGACCACCACGTGCGCCAACAGGCCCAGGAGGGCCAGCAGGGCCACCATCACCCTGACAAAAAAAGAGATATTTTGCATTATTTTGTGTCCACAAAATATAATTATCAGTCATTTAAAAATCAAAAGATACATACCTTATCTCCAGATGGGCCACTTGGACCTGGGGGCCCAATGGGACCTGCTGGACCCTGAGATAAGATGAAAAAAACATGTTGTGAGTACATCACTGCATACATCAAAGTAAAAGTCAAAAACACTTTGGGCCTAATTATGAGTGTGGTGGTCCGAGGACCACCACACTCATGGTTACGGTCAGACCGCTGCACTCAAAGTGGTCCAACCACCACATTACAACCCTGGTAGATGGACCCACCTAAAGAACATGGTACATGGTTCCTGACGTGGTGACAGTGGCCTGAGATGTACTCAGACAGACCGGCACTGAACTCAATGCCACCTGGCTGATTACAACTCAGCTTTCTGCCACCCTTTCCATGACAGGCACTCTGCTTTGCAGACAGTGCGCATTCTGAGGGTGCTGGAGTGCTATGATATTGGCATTGGCTCCCTTAAGGGAGCCGAGCCCAATATCATAGCACTGTTCCCACAGGCTGTTGACAGGAACCGCATGCTACAATGTTCCCACCGCTTAGCCTGACAGAAACATTGTAATACGCTTGGGGTGGACGTCACCACCATGGCAAGGGCCTCTTCCCCGCAAGGTTGTCAGTCCTGCGGTGGGACTGCCAATCTCATAATGAGACCCTTTATTTGGTTCATTAAAACCCTAAAAGCACACATACAGATATAATACCACAATATCATAAAAACTAAAACATTTTACAGTAATTGCCATTAGAATGTAATCAGAAAAATGGAGTATAAAATGTACCCATAAAATCTGCAAAAATTAATAAAATCTAAAACTACATTGCTCAGCATAATCAACTTTAATTAGCAATATCATCTTAACCAAATAACTTTTTCTCTAATCCTAAAAGAACCTACTAAAAAACTTTCCACATTAAAACATACCCATGGGATTAGAACCATTTGCAAATATACTTGTGCAGGTCTGGTTTGCTGAAATTGTTTCTCTCTTAACAATGGCACAATGCGACATTGCCTTAATCCATGACAGTGATCACAAAACACAATAAAGTGCATTGTGTCATAGGAGGAGAAGCTATCACAAGAACAAGGGTTCAACTCCTCCACTTTATAATGGCCTTTGGTACAGCAAGTAACCAATGTAAAAGGTTCAACCTAATCCTTGTCAACGAAAAACAATGTAGGGAAATTTGAACCGTGACTAAGTAGGACTCCACTGTTACACAGGTTAACAAAATGGAGCCCATTAATAAAGGTTTAATACACTCTCTAGCCTCTATCTCTGCCACCAAACATGAGAGAAACAGCTTTTTGGCCCCTATCAGATCTCTCTGAACAATGCACTTTGGGTCCTTCAATAACTTTAGCCATCCCAATTTGCTAGTTAAGTTTTTAATTTACCCGAGCTATGGGATTTGGAGTGCACCATCCAAAGACAAACAAACACTACTCACTGCCTGATTAAGCTCTGGATCTCAATTAGACCTTATCCTAACTCATCTTGTCAAAGGTGCGAGAGTTAAAAGATCAGAGATGTGACCTATTCCCAGTTTCTGTGAACAATGTTTGAGGGAATGACAGGACTGCATGGAGAACCATAATAATCTTCTTAGAAATATAGAGGTATATTTACGCACCAGTTTCCTTGAGTCATTTTGCGCCCCGTACTAAACTTTTGATGATATTGTAATGCTTTGCTGGACTAGCGATAAAACTGCTGACGCTAGTCCAGCAAAGTTCGTGGAGCTCCTTAGGAAATAGCCTAACATCAAAATGACGCTAGAATAGTGCAGTGAAATCTTGTAAATTTCACTGTGCCATTTTTTAGGGCCTGTCTGAGGAGCATCACCCCCCTACATACATTATGCCTGGCACAAGTATAATGTGACGCAAGGGACTAAAAAATGGCGCAATGCTAGCATTGTGCCACTTTGTAAATATGACCCAGGGTGAGGGCCTGTTTAGCTCTGCGCTAAGGGGTGATAGGGGCTTGTAAATATACCCCATATTCTCTGCTATTTGGAAGGCCATGTTGTCCTTATTACCCACATCCATAACATCCTTTGGGAATGTATTTAGCTTGGTATACCTTAATCAGCTCTTGCACCGGTTTGGCCTCCAGTATTTTTGCAAAATCAAATTTTGTCACAGCTGTTTTTGCTAAAATATTCTTCTTGACCTTATTTTGGGGTGCCCACGAACTCAGGTCATAAAAAAGAACCCATAGATTCAGGAAGGTGGTTACCATGGGTCAATTCTATGCTACCCTCCAAATATTTATTCTGATCTTTCTTCTTTGGACCCACCTCTAAGATATGGGATTTAGTAAAATTTATATTCAAATCTAGTGCCTCCATAAAATCAATTAAAGAGCTAAACAAATGTTGTAGATCCGTTGGTGTTCTAGCTATCAAGACCGTGTTATCCACATATAAAAGTGTGGGAATTAGTTGTGAGTCTGCTTGAGGAATATCCTTGCAAGGGGTGCATAAAAGTGAACAAAATTGTTAATCTGTAAGGTGAATAAAAGTTGAGCCAATATACACCCTTGTCCCACCCCTCTATGCACTTTTACTGCTGCAGACAAGCTGCCATCTAAGTTGTATCTCACTGAAGCAGAGAGGTCCAAATAAAGCTCATGTAAAAAATTAACTATATTTTTATTCCACTCCCATCTTAATAAGCTGGACCTACTGTTTGGATCTGTTCACTCAGTCAAAAGCTGAAGTAAGGTCCATGAAGGCCATATACAATCTATCCCCCTTGTCTGTAAGAGGTCATTCCAGGCCTGGTCTTTAATTTCTTGCTTGTTGGCTACCATGGGACGTTTGCATACTGTCATAAACCTGCTTATTTCGGTCCTATTTTTATGATTTTGTTTTAGATTGATTATTTTTTAATGGGCCTTTGCTCATTTTTCACCATATCATTTTTCCCCACCTTTTTAAGTCCCCTCAGTGGGCTCCAAAGATTATTAGCAATCAGCCCACATAACCTTTTAAAGGCATACAGAACCTCTTCATCGTAGGAGGTGTTGGAAAGTGGATTATTGGTAAGGGCTTACCTACACTTTGCAACAGGGCACAAACCTCCACTTAGGCCCAGTTAGGCCTCAATAAATTAAACCCAGCTCAACCCTTGGTAGCTTGGCAACGAGCGACAAGGATTAACTTGGGAGAAGGATGGGTAATACATTTAAAAACCACAGAACAGTAAATAGGTAAAACATTAAAAAACAATAGAAATCCAACACCAATTTACAGAAATAGATTATATTTTTCTCTTTAAAATGACAGCAAAATGATGAAAATTTGATAAGGGGACCTGGAGATATGAATTTTAAAAGAATCAATGTTTTCTAGTGCGTAGAAGCAACTAGAGCTCAAAGCGTTAAAAAAAGGTCACTGGAATGGGACAGAGTTCAGGCCACCGATGAGGTAACACTGCCACACGTACTTTCAGAAGTGTTTCTTGATTCAAGAAAGAGGTCCACAGCACATGCCAAGAGTTCAGAGGCTCTGGTTTGCCTCTTGTGGTCTATCAATACAACTCCCATAATGCACCTCTTCAACTTATGGAGTTGCTCTAAATGTCTCCAAATTTCTGGATCTTCTTCCAGAGGTTCTTTTTGGGTCCTTGAAGTGTCCACAACTTGATAAAGGTTCCAGAAGCTCTGAGTTGCTCATTGGGAGTTTGGAATACAATTCACAGAATGTACCTGGTCAGAATCCTCAAATGGCCACTGTAGCTGGTTAGCTGGGCTCTGCTAGCAGGACTTGATGGAGGGGACTCTGGGCAGCTCCTTTGTACCTGTAGCAAACAGGGAATCCCTTCTTGAAGCAGTAGAAGACAGACAAAGTCCTTTTAGTGGTGAAGCCCAAGTGAGCAGCTGGTGCAGTCCTTCAGAGTGCAGTGTCCAGGTGCAGGTCAGGGGTCCAGCAGGGCAGTCCTTCTTCTTCTTTGTCTTGTTCCAAATAGGGATCTGAGGTATGTGTGCAGCTCTGTCATATTTATCCTTGTTCCTGGGTGGAAAGCAGGGGGGTCCTGGTTGTCTAATCACAGGCAGGCTCCTCCCCATTTTGATGACCACTTCTTGGGAACAACATTCTTCAAACATCCAACATGGCTGAAAGTTATGTTTGGAGATTAGATCTGGCTGAGCCCACCCACTAGTGTAGCTAAAATTCCTAAACACACCCCTGCCCTCTCCTAATCTAATCAAGAGGGCACCTAATTGTCTGGGGTTGCAGGAAATGGGGCAGTCCTGAGCTGCTCCAAATGTCCTTCCCTGCCTTTGAAGACCTGTTTGGCTTCTCCCCCCCATCCTGTTTCACCATCTGTTGAGACAGATCTCCTCCCCCACGCACATCCCTTGTATTCAACCCAGGCCACTTCACACCTCATCAAGGAAGCCAGGCCAAGCTTTCAGAGGCTGGCCATCAGAGAAGGGCACTACAGAGTTGAAGTTGACAACTTTCAGGTAAAGTTTTAAAACTCTTTACCTGAACTACTTATATTAAATCCAACAATGGCAAGTTGTGGGATTTATTATAACAATTAATTTGACACCAAACTCATGTCATCTATCACTTATGGGGACTTTGTTAACTGAAATAAAGTCTCCCCATTTAAGTCTATAGAGGCCATTCACTACAGTGAAGGAAAAACGAGTTTGACTATTTTACCTCACCAGGGCTTATAAACATTTTTTATAAGGTCCCTGCTTATAGTTATATGGCACCCAACCCTAGGGGCAGATAGGGCACACCTTAGGGGTGACTTATATGTAAAAATAAGGTAGATAAAAACTTTGGAAGTACTTTTAATTCCAAAGTCGAATTTGCATATAACTTTAGTTTTAAAGCAGCCAGCAAGACAGGCCTGCCTTTAGAATGACACTGGGCACCTCAGCAGTGCATCTATAGGTGCACTACGAATGCTGGGGTCCCTAAAACTACATGCCTTACCATATACTAGGGACTTAGAGGTAGGTTGGCATAGCCAATTATAATTAGCCTAATTTGCATACTCATTTTACAGAGCACAGGCCCTGGGACTGGTTAGCAGTACCCAGGACACCATCAGAGTCAGACAAAAACAGCAAAAAGTGAAAAATGGAGGCAAAAGGTTAGGGAGCCTCTGCAATCAGCCCTGTTTTATCACAGGAGGCATAATCTAAACATGTACTACTATCTTGGATATTGTCAATGTAGAGATTGTTCACAACAGATTTTGGCACCACTCTCATCCATTTTAGTTTTGAGCCTCATCCTTAGGGGTGATTGCGGTATTCTTGGGCTGGTTATCAACTTTTCTAGATCAACCTTCTCTCATTCCATTTCTTATATCAATGGGTTATGGTCGTGAAAGTTACTGACCTCACCCCAACATACCATGCCCGCAACCTCAGCATCATCCTGGATAGCAAGCTACTCATGAAGAAACAAGTCAATGCTGTCTCATCCGCTTGTTTCCACACCCTTTGCATGCTTCACAAGATCTTCAGGTGGCTCCCAGCAGACACCAGAAGGACTGTCAACCAGGCCCTCATCACCAGCAGACTGGACTACGGAAAAACGCTCTGCATAGGAATTACAGCATGCCTGCTGAAGAGACTCCAGATAATACAGACCTCGGCGGCAAAATAGTCCTACACCTCCCCTAGATGCTGGCCCACACCTACATGGACCAGCATACATTAACACATGCCTGACCTTCCACCAATAGACCAGACACCTCCAATCCCTCAGCCTTGCAGACATCCAACGGATCCATTGAGCCAACAGCAGAGGACGCTCCTTCTCGCACAAGGCAGCCAAGGTTTGGAACATTCTCCCCCTGCACTTCCGGACCCCACAGTCATTCCAGCAATTCAAAAGACAACTAAAGACTTGGATGTTCGAATGATTATTCCTCCACACTGCAGCACACATCACCAGCGCCTCAAGACCCTTGTGGGTAACTTGCTGCACTCTGTAAATGTTGATTAAAAACAAAATGTGCAATGTATGATAGTGTTCTGTGTTTGGTGTTTAATTCAATATAATATTAGATGTTAGAAAGAAATATGCACTCCATATTTCATATTTGTTTACCATTTCTTCAAAACACAGTTCTCAATCGTGTATCTAACTGTTTATGTATTTGCTTTCTCATATGCCTACCAAAACCCCACGTAGAAATTGTTCTGTGATAGCAAATATTATACCTTCATTGAAATCTATAAGTACACATTTAGGCATGCAGACTTCACTTTTTTCAATTCGTAACTAAGAGGCCTGCATGACTTTTTTAAGCCTGCATAATTCACACTAAAAATTGATTTTGCAGGTGCCAAGTAACACAGATGTTTGCCCATGGGAGATTGGGTTTGATGGGTTTGACCAGAAAATGTCTGGACATTTTTTTTCTCATCTTTTTAGTCATAGTAGTAGCACTTTATTGTTTAAAGTTTACATCAAATGATATACAATCATTATTTTACAAAAGACACATCACAGAATAAAACAGACACTCATTAAAATAAAAAGAAGTTAAGTATTTTCCTCTCAGAGCTCAATGGCCTGCCTCATGAATTTTACAGTGTTACCCATCTCTTTTACAGTACTACCTTTAAGGCAAAATACTACAGCCTTTTTTTCCACATGTCTAGTAGGGCTGGACATAGGCACAATATATGTTTAATGGACTCTTCAGTTGACTTGCACATCTCACATGACTTGTTGATGCAGCACTTTAATTTCCATGTGCCATTAAAACTCTTGAACAGGAGATAAATGGACTTAAATTGCATAAACATGTTTGCCCCTGGGGATGCAGATTAAAATAAAAATTGGTGTCTACGGTGTATCTATTATACTGATTTCTGGAGGCTGCATCGATGTCCCTACTCAGGGGAAGGCTATTCACTCACTTATATAACATCTAATTTACACACTGCTCTTGACGTGGATGTTAGTATCATTATTGAGGGGTACTTATATTATTCCAGCAGGTGTGCTATTTGTCTATCAGAAACGATTGCACCTACCCCAGAGTCTGTAAGTACTTTGGTGATAGGTGATCTTAAATGTGGGTTCCTGCCTCCTTCGCCTCTATAGAATACTTGATCAGATTAATGTCAATCAAAGTAGATGGCAGCATCAAACATAGTTCTAGCCTAATACAGCGCAACTGGGGCCAACTGCCTTAAGCAAAATAGTTTCAGAATGCAATTCATGAAAATGCACCCAAGGCTTTGCATAAATAAGGGCCCTGTATTACAGAACTAGGATACTCTTTGCCTTTATAACAACTAGTAGGTACCTTGCGCCTGCCCCCCACAGAGAGTCTTTTTAGAGCACCCCAAATAGATGTAATTCTATTTTGAAGCTCTCCATGTGACATTTCCTGAAAAGATTTGGGTCTAAGCCAAATCCTAAATAGAGGTATTCCCTAACCTCCTCTATTTTAATGGAACCTATCTTCCAAACAAACGTTGAACTCTTTCAGCCAAAGGACATTAACTTGGTTTTGTTAATATTGATAAGAAGGTCATTTTCTTGATTAAATATTTGGATTTGATAGAGTTGCCTTTAAAAGCCAATCTGGGTTGTCGCCAGGATGACCAAATCATTAGCATACGCTAAAATAGGGACGTCTGTTTGCCATAGCTTCGGAGCATTGTCTAGATTGTGAGTGAGCACATTTGTTAAATCATATATATATATATATATATATATATATATATATATATATATATATATATATATATATATATATATATATATATATATATATATGTAGAGAGAGAGAGAGATTAAAAAGAAGTAGGGCTAAAATGCATCCTTGCTATAGGCCTTCATGGGTGGGAATTTTAGTTGAAAGACCGGACCATCCGATATCTTCATTCTAACCCATGTATTGCTGTGGAGCTCTATAATCATGTGTAAAAAACCTTGGAAGATATCTTACTCCTGAAGCTTTCTCAACAACCTGGTTCAATTCACACCAAAGCTGTCAAGAAATGTATGACGCAGGCAAAAGGTTTGTTGTTCTGGGTATGGGCTTTCTGCCCGATCATGGCATGGCTATGATATTACCTTCCATGCTACAGTTATGGCGGAAGCCTGACTGATGGAAAGTTCATATTTTTGATGTTTTCACCCATACCTGCAGATGAGATAATAGGTGTTTAGCAATAATTTCCCATCTGCATCCAGAAGGGCAATGAGGTGATAGCTGCTTGGAAAAATGTTAGGGCCTCATTTATAACTAGGATACAATGTTGCACCTTCCCATAGCAGTGGAACCAGGACCAATTGTATAACAGTATTAAACATAGGTGTTTGTATCAAGTTCCAGATTTTTGGGATTAAGCTTCACAAGGGCAAAGGGGAGCCCTTTAGGTCCAAGGGCCCGCAAGGATTTACAGTTTTTAATTAGTTTCACAGTGTCTTCATGATTGACTCTAAGTTGGGACCTGTCTTCTCGGTCTACTGTGACCTTCGCACCCATGTCAAGACTCCTGTATAGCACCATCAGGTGCTTTTTCCATTAATTGCATGTTATATGGTAATCACATCTCACTTTAAACTTTTTAGCACCCCTTCCAGCGATGGTCCAACAATCTTTACTGTTTTTGGTAACTATTGCAGTGTGCAGCTCTGCCCCTTTGTGGTCTTGCTCTATTTTTACTATGGCAAATATTGAGTTTTTTTATGGTTGGTACTTTGTCTACTTTCCCCTCCACCTTCAGCAGCTGCCTTATTTGCTTTGTATATTGCGCCTTTAGTCAAGCAATATCACATTCCATTACTCTTTTAGGCATCACCTTGCTATTAGTTATTTTTGATGTGGTTGCTAAGAAGTAAAATATTTGGGTGAGTAAAATGATGAAATAGTTGATATCACTTTTCGATCCCTCCCCTTGGGCATTAATGTTTGACAAAAAAGGTTGTCATGAATGGCTGAACCCAGATTTTAACTTGTAACTGGATATCTACCTCCTTTCGTACTAATCTTTTATCCATTTGTAACTGATAGATCATCCTTGCCAAGTATTTTCCTAATGTACATTCCATTGTTCTAACACATAAGACAGTTTCTTGTTCAACCTTTGAACTTTAGGCTACCTATTCAAAAAGGTACATTCTGTCATTAACATGCGTATATGACAACATTTTCCTTTCTATGCAACCAGGAGTTCACAGAGAGAATCATAGCAGATATATTTGGTTTTATGGAAACAGAGCTCTCTGCTATATGTGCAGAGATGTTTCTACCAATAAATCTCACTCAATGGGTAGGAAGACGTCACTCCAAGGTGTAGCTTGCCTTGCAAGTTTAGAAAAATCCACATAGATGTATGCTTGTGGGCATTGTGAAACTCTTCTCTGACCTTTTGCTACCCTGGAAATGATCAGAGATTTACCCCAGGAAAGGGATATGGTGGAAAGGGGTACAGATCACCTTCATATCGGTTGCAGGAAGAGAGAAAGACTTTTACGATGGGAAACAAATGTGCAGTTATTTAGGGTGCTCTATTCCTGTGGTGTGGAACACGAGCAGACAAATTCACCTAAGCTTCCCACTAGTATGACAGGATTCTTGCACCTGGTGCTGCTTTCTACCCAGAGTGGTAGTGAATAGAGAATAAGTGTAATAAGATGTTGAGGTAAAGGTGCAATTATCGACCCATACTTTTATGTTTAGTTTCGTGAATAGTTATCTAGGTAAGCCGTTATGTTCAAGTTTCACTTGACATTGTGGCAGGTGAAACTTTCAACAATTTCACGTAAGTTCATGTTTGCATTTCTCTAATAACTATGACTGATCTGTCCTAGTATGAGTGCAATATCTATACCATGCTTCCATTTACAGAAAGGTCATAACTGCATAGTAAGCATTAGACAAAATCATTGTTACTTTACTTCTAATGCTTGTATGAATTGAGATTCCTGTGACTGCCATTTTGTTATACAGGTAGTTAGTTTCTTGTCAATACCCTTTTGTGTATTTTACAAATCGATTTCTGGTAAGTTAGCTTAAGCAAAGGTCCAATAACTTGCCAATAAAGCTTTACCAGTGATAATTGCTATGACTGCAAACATTTTTACTTTGTGGAGATTAATATATGCTTTGGGTTATACCAATCAATTTTTACAACTTTAGATATTTTTACAATAAATCAAAGAACGTTTTACTATGGCACACACTTACTCTCCCACCGTCTTTACCAGGGATCCCATCACCACCTCTGGACCCAACTTCACCCTGTAATAAAGAAATTAAGCAATGTTATAGATTAATTATAGAACTGCAGCATGGTAATTATTTCATAAAATGGAACAGTGCTGAAAATAGCCCCTTCAATAAATGCAATCTGTTGATTCAAAACATAAACAATTTGTAGTTATTATTATTAGTGATATTTTTTATTTGACTATTTGACACATGTTGAAATTATCTAACTATAACTTGTTTTATGTATACATGGTTTTACTGATGCCTTTTGTACTTTTGCAGGTGGATCTGATGTTCCTTTACCACCCAAAATACAAGAACAGGGAGAAGCAATGACCAATCACATAAATGCTTATTTGGTCTAGATCCTTGATCAGACCCTAAGACAATGGCCTCTCCACAGTCACCTTCTGGTTATAAACAGTGACTCAACTGCCCCTTCCCTCGTTAAAATCACTGGTGTTCCACCTGCATTCCTTACAATGCTTACAATGCTTCTTTTAGAGGTCACTGGTCATGCTTATCCTTAAGATATCTATTATATCAGATGATTAATGGACACATTTCGGGAAGCCACTCTTAATAAATGGGCATGCCACTGTTATATTATTGTTATATTTTACAAAGCAGTTAGTCTATTTATTTAGAAAGGGATTTGTATGCCAATACAAATGTGAACTCACAACCTTTTTAAAGTGTGTTTATATGGTCTGGAGAATAACTTCTGTTTGGGTGTGGGTTAGTTGAATGTTACCTTATGCCTTGTAATGGTTGGGAATTATTAGGCAATGCAGAGAAGTCCCTATAGGATGGAGGAGTGTTTTATTGAGGTACTCTAGAATATAATGAATGTCTAAGTGGCTATTATCCCAAGCAATCTATTTTTTGTTTGTGACATCACAGACTAGATCAGACTGTTCCAGGGCAACATACCCTGACCCATAAAATCTATACACAATGCGTCTTTCAATGTCAGCCTGGCTGCTAACTGACCATATACATGTATTTCTATTCCAGGTACTTAGTGAAGGTTTAATGGGTATGGTTCATGGGTATTTGTGGTTCCTACACAATTAGACCTTCTGCCTTGTACACAGAATCTTGAAATATCTTCTATAACAGGTAGTCAACAGAGTGATTTCTTGTCATATTTCAAGTTGTTTTTAGTTTCAGATTAGACCAATAGTGGAATAAGATCTTATGTACATCTTGCAATAATCTGAAAGTGAAAAACTACTAGTCAGATTACTGGCACACAATAGTTTCAGTGACGCAGAGAAAGACCTTCTTCATCTTTATGGAGAGGAAATTTTAGTTTATCCATGCCTACACCCATGCCAAGAATATTTACTGTGAAATTCAGAATTATTATTCATCACCTATATTGACAATGAAATATATTTGTTTGTGTTTCTAAAGCACATTGGGCTTCCTCGTAGACAATATATGCTACTACCATGGCAGTTGGTGCTTGCAGAGCATGAACCGTGAAATCATTCTTTCTGCTGACAGAGGCAGTGAAATTAGCCAATTCAGCTCATGTGCCCATCATCATGGTCAGCACAAGCAGCCTTCCTGAAATGTCCTAGCAGTACTGCTTTCACCAGTGATCAAGTGAAATACGTGGGTGCCAAATCACAAAACATAAAAGCTTGGCCTGAGATCCATGGGTCTGATGTACAATGTACAATGATTGCAAATAAGAAATCATAAATTACATCACATAACTATTTTCAATTTGGGATTTCTTATTAGTAATCCACTAAAAGGGATTTGGTAGAAGTGAATGTAGTTTGCACACCACCTTCTACTGAAAGTATTGGTATTTTGTGAACCAACCTATATATAAATAGGGTGTTTGACAAAATACAGATTTGTAGTGGGTCAATATTCAACCTACCTTAAAAATATGTATAAGGTAGGTCACAAATTGAGACCCACTATGATTGATTACCACCACAGGCATGGTGGCCTTCTGGAGTTAGTAGACCACCATATTTGTGATTGATTATTTCTTCATGGAGTCTGTTTTCTTAAAAGAAAAATGGGATGCATTTAAAAAAGAAAGTGAATCATTTTACAAATATTTTAGGAGCAGGAAGTGGTATCCTGGCTCCCTAGAACTAACTGACTACTGTCAGGGTGCAAAGATAGTCCTGACCATAATGGTGCAGGGGTCTTCCATTCTCCCATTGTAGGGCCTGCTGTGAACTCCATAAAGAAGCTGTTCATTAACTTGTTAACAGCATTGCCGCCAACGACCTTAAGGGCCTGATACTGCTACCAGAGGAGACACTATGTAGATTTGGATGCCGCAATTGCCAAAGTTGACCACCTGATTACATTGGCCCTCCAAGCTGCAACTACTGAATATAATTATCTACCTCCATCGTTCCTCTGAGGTTGCATTTGCTGAAGATAAATGCTTACCAGTATTGTCCCAGAGATCACAACTGCTGACGAGCCAGCCGAGCATGATGTTCTACCTCAGTGGTCAAGGGAGGTACAAGGCTGCCATTTGCAACCCTGTGTTACTGAGGCTGAAGCCAATGGATTGCAAAGTCAGTGACTGCACTAGTACTGACCTGCACCTCTGAATCATCATGCAGTTTGAGTAAATAATATGGGGAAGCATTAGAACAGACTGGGAAACTTGGCCTAGTATAAGAAAGGGGACGTGTGCTGCTAGAACATTATTCATTGTCAATATGTATTTATTGGGTCTAAAACACCTGACCTACTAGCTAACATTTTGGGGTAATTAATATTGATCTGCACCAGTGCGTAGTCCACAGCATAACTGAATCTTTCCGTAGGTTACCTAGATGTAGGGTAATTCCTTGTAGAAAGAGATGAGAGGGGAAGCAGGTGCCTTAGAGTGTAACAGTATTGTGCTAAACCTCTTAGGGAGATTGCAATCCTACACCTGAGCTACCTTTAGAGTGTGTAGTATTTTGTTTTTCTGTAAATGTATAGTACTTTTTTTAACAAAATGTTAAGCACTGTACAGGACCATATATTATTATCCCTCCTGTCTCACTGTTGGTTTTTAAGATCTTGCTCTGCTCTACCTCACTCAGGAGGCATTTACTGCTCGTCAGTAGCCAACCTGAGTCAAGTGAAGAAAGGTTGTACTTGACTTACTTTGCAGAGTCATAATAGAACGGAACACAGGACATTAGTGGCAAATAATATCAACAATCACAGTTGTGGCCCAGTAGCCTGTGTTCACCCTGTGGCCCCAAACGTAGTATAAAAATATATCTGAGCAAAAAAGAGTGGTTACCTTTTCACCTTTGGGACCAGGATTTCCAAAGCCTCCTCTTTCTCCTGGCATTCCTTGTAGACCAGGTGGACCCATTGCCCCCCCAGGACCTGGAGGACCTGCAGGACCCTAAAAGCAATATGGCAAAATAAGATGTCCAAAAATAAAAACCTACATTTTATCAGATAAAGCTCATGGTATATAAACAGAAGTATTTTGCTGCTGTTTTACTAAGCGTAAGCATCGTTGCTTTCAAGTAGTACCTGGTAACCGTAATAACTAAGTAGGAAAAAACACAAACAGCTCCATATTTACCTTGCCTCCTTCTGGACCGGGGGGACCAGCACCACCTCTTGCTCCTGTATTGCCAGGGGGACCTTGTGCTCCACGCTCACCTGGGATTCCATTTTCACCCTAAAATGGCAGTTATACCACTTAAGCAAATCATGTACTGTTTTGTCTTAGTCTTAATCAAGGACTGTTAAATTATGTATTGGTATCTAAGATTGATCGTACTATCATCCTTCTGGACAATTACTGGTGAATACATGCCTTCAGGTCCTTACGAATTCATTAAATCTTGCTTTGTAAATCTATGCTGAGGGTATACCGCATAAATATTGCACTGGGTATTTTTAAAACATGAGACTTTTGGCTGCATTTTAACTTATGTAATCCCACCTTGGCACATAGTGGTGTAAAGCACTTTTTACGCTGAGAAAAGGGTATCTTTCCAGCACAAAATTCATCCTACACTGGAAAGTAAATACCCTTGCAATACCTTGCACTGCTTTACACCATCTTGCAAGACTTTGTGTAAGTGTGAAGTCTTAGTAAATATGCCCACTAATATCTAAAATCCAGGTGGTAAAAATGGGCCTCTTGGTCATCTAATGGATTAAGGAGCAGATTTATGAAAAGTGGCACTGCGCCTAGTGCAGTGGCACTTTTCCTGGACCCCCTTGGTGCCCCCCTAATGCCACCATGGGTAGAAATTCAATACACAGCTTCTAAACTTGGCCTTGTGTAAGTATATTGTTACCAAAAATTGAGCGCTTAATATTCAAGTGCTCCTTATAACTAAAGTGATACATGATTAGATTGTCACAAGATGATGTAATTCATTTAAATAAGATGATTATTAGTGGTGGTGTATTTGATAGTGAAAGGATGTGGAGTATTATTTGTACACTTACTTTACTACCGGGGAGGCCGGGACTACCATTTTCACCTCTTGGGCCCTGTTGTAAAATAGAAAAACATTGACCAGTATTAAATCATGCAGCCAGTTTTAATCACATTTACATTTAAATACAATTTCAATAAGTATTCAATTTCAATAATCATCCCAGACTCATCAAATTGCAAGTGTTACATTACAAAAGTAGACCATAAAACAGTAGAAACTCATTATTTTTCTTTTTCTTTTTCTGAAGCTTCAATAGAACATTAAGCTACTAGTAGGTGTAGATGTATGCTCTGTATGTTCTGATAGGTACACCGTAAGAATTACAATCAAATTTGTAGCTTCCCTGCCTGAAATTCACCATGATTATGGATGTTGCCCAAGGGTGGGAAATTAAAGCTCTAATAGTGAAAACAGATAGCCTTTTGTGTATCTGAGGATTAGAGTGCCCAGCTCTATGACAGTAATCATACTAACTCACATTATTCTGCATTCTGCCAATGTAGCTTCTTTTACGTGTATAGCTAGTCATTTCTGGAATTTGAAACAACCTAATCAGGCTCATTTTGAGTCGACAAGCAAATCCTGGGTTAATGCCCAGCGAGGTTGGTATGGAACCCTAAGGCTTAGTTTGCTCTTCCTCAGTACCTTGAGAGCCTAGTTCTTTTATAGGTACTTAGTTCCCACTTTGGGGGTCCACCTTAAGGGTCCCAGGGCACCAGAAGTGAAAGATCTCAGTTGTTTAAATACTGGCCCAGTATATTCTGACTTTCCTTGGACCCTTCAGCTCTTAATTCTTAAATATGCATGAGAGGAAATGAGTCAGTGAGTTACAGGTGAATAACATTTTACAAATTGTGAAAGTGTTTTTCTCTTGAAAACAATAATAAACTTACAGCTTCACCAGGTTTGCCATTTTCTCCTGCTGGTCCATTGGTTCCAGGCAAGCCCTGCAAGTATAATGTACCATTATATAACCAAACGTCTATATTGTGCAGCAAAAAGATAGTGATTACCAAATGTGTCTATTACCTGAAAGCCAGGGGGACCAGTAGCTCCAGGCTCACCTCTCTCGCCAGGAGGACCCTAAAGGAGGGGGCAGCCAGGACATGGTTTATTAACAACATATACAGCATTTGCTTTATTTGAAAGAAACGTAAAGAATATAATACATTTTGTCAAACTGTGATGTTACTTGTATTCTAAATACAATTTTGTATTATCAAGAACATATATTCATAAGCTTAGCAAAATATTTAATTTAATTATACACTAAACGTATTTGTGCTGTTTCATTCAGGGTTGGCTCATATTTTGTACCTTGATGTGACATTTTTCTTTCAAGAATATTTGTATGAAAAGAAATAAAACAATCCTAAATATATAGTGCAATCCAGTGAAAGTTTAGCATGTGTCTACATGGAGGACTTAATAAGTGTGCCGGTAACTTCTTTCGCGAGACTGATAATTTTCACCACTTTAAAAATACATTTGTTCCGCTTGTCCTACTTTTCTGAACAGTCACATTCTGCGCAACATTACAAACAAGGACACCCTAAGCTGTTGTTGAGCAGGCCACTGGAGTGCCACTCAGGGAGGACAAATTTGCCTTCCTTGCGTTTAGTCTGAGATTAAGCCAAACCCTCACCTTCCTTTCAATAAAACTTTTGTAAGTTAACAATTGCTGTCAAAGTTACATTTGCATTAAGTTGCACCAAAATGTCAAAATTATAAACTTCCGAATTCTTCGCAAAATGGGATGACCTGAAGAGTTACATACACTGGTATAGTCTATTAAACCTCTGGCATTATTTGCAAACTGGGCTGACCTGAATGTATACATACAATATTTCCCCTCTGTGGAAATATTAAATTGTCCATAGCATTCAGACATGTGCCATTTAGGGCATTCATTTAAAGTCTTTCACTATGCAGGAGATGAAAGAAAAAGGAAATTTGAGGTGCTATGTAGAATTGTAGACTTATAAATGCTGAAGTAAAAAGGGAATGCTTACGCTTAGCTGGTGAAGTGAAGAGCGATATGTAGGTGTAGTTGTTGACCCATGTTAAATTGGCAAAGGCAATGGGTCTCTTGCATGCACAGTGGACATCTTCGATTGCATTTGCTATATTTTATGAAATCATATTCGAAAAAAGCCATTGTGAATGTGTGAGCAGTAATGGAGAGCTGAGAGACAGAGGGATAGAGGGAGGAAGATAAAATACTTTCTCATATGCACCACAATGCAAACTCATACATCAGCAGCAGAAGAATAATCTTCCAATCAAGACACTGTCTGACTGAACTATCCCTATCCCTATCCCTTTGGGGGGGGGGGAGGATAAGCAGAAGCATAAGGGGAAAAACATAGAGTCAGGGTAATGGAAAGGAGTTATTTCATTAACCCAACTAATCATGAGCAACAACCCAAAACACGCTGTAGTTATATAAAAAGCATTGGGAACGATGGGTCTCTAACAGTCAATTAATACTGTTTACAATCAAGGCCTACAAATGAAATTCTTCAAATATTCACTTTTGGGGGAGCCATTTGCTTTAGTGTGGATGGTGCTTATGACTGTACTACCTGGGTGACAAAGGGCCACATTTAGAGGTTGGGGAATGTGGGTTAGCTGCCTAAATGTGGTGGATTCACTGTCTGCCAATTCTGTGGCACTCTACCCCATTTAGAGGTGGATAACTATGCAGTACCCCTTCTGGTTCCTGCCTTGGAAACTTTTGATATCTCTTGAAATGTCAGCCCAACTGGCACTGGGTCACCATGTCACAGAGCTGTATCCTCTGCACTATTTAAGAAGAGCCACCATCTGTGGATTCCCTGCCAAGAACTGCCAGATGCAATCAGAGAAAATAAACAATGAACTTGTTGGGCATTGAATGAAATTCTGTGTTAGAGTCATTGATATTGTGTGTTGCTGAAACAAACATTCAATTTGGGATTTTTTTTCAGTAAAAGAAAAAATGAATGCCTAATGTGTGCAACAAGTATGGCTCTCACTCAAAATTTATCTGTGACTTTAGGGCATCTACCAGGAACACTGGTGGGATAGAGATCCATGCCAGGCAGGCTGGATTTTGTAATTATCGTGAGTAGTCCTCTGCTGGTAGAAAGGAAGGCAGAGCCTAGATCACTTGTTAGTTTGTAAATACAAATGTGCGGGGCAAAAAGCCCTCCTCTCAAACATGCGACTGCTGCAATTAAATGTGTGATCACAGAATACTGAGACAGAGTAATCCTGAATCCAAATCCGGCCTCTTCAATTCATTTAAAGACACTCCCTGCCCCTTCAGCTCACTCTTGCAGCTTTCTGCTTTCTTCCCCCTCATCCATAAGTAGGGCCATACCGGAGGAGAGTCAAGTAGAAAATATATATGCGGCCCTCACAGTTTCAGCCCGCCCCTCACGCCTACTCACTGCTTTTTTATTTAGTTAGCCCCATGCGTCTTGTGGGTATGGAGACAGAGTCCAATCACCGCAGGAATATAACGAAACATTCGAATCTTGCCCCATTATCAAATGTGTTCAGACAACAACTTAACATCTCATATAACATGAGCTCGTTAAGTTTCTTGACAGCATAATCGATAAATGAATTCATACTTAGGGTATTCTTATTAGGATGTTTTTCAAGCTGGGGCTTTAAGCCAGCCATCTTACATTTGCGCTCATGAAAGTGTTTGCAAGCCATTCATTTTTATTGATGATTTCCACACCTTTGACGTGGAAATCATTTGTAAGGTGGTCTTGGTGGGTAAATCAGACTTACCATTCTTTTGACAGTGAGGTATTCATCTACTCTAACATTTTTCAAAGTTTTATCAATCCTTAAGCTAATGAATGGACTTGAAAACTTGAAGTTTCTTTTTGGGTCACATAGGAAAGCCATAAAGCAGACTGTGGTGTGCATTTCTTTTTTCCGCGCATTTCAACATCATTGGTTAATAGCAGGATTCTAAGTTAGAAAATGAAATATAATAAACCAATGAATGCACGGAGAAATGTAACTGATTTTGCCAGAAAAACTCCATTCAAGGCGAAGACAACAGCTGCAGTCACGGCTTACCTTTAACAAATCACTTTACTCAAGGAGAAGCCTTTATTCACTGTAATCGAATGATTTAACCTAATGCAAATGATGACTGTGATTTCTGGAAGGAATCCCAGCACTGAAAACGTAGCGTTGCATGGAGTGATCTGGCAACCATTTTAGTGCTGGAGAAATATAAGTATGAAATTCCTGCATATATAGGCTTCTACCAAAGAGGGAAGCCTGACATCGCATATAGAGTTACCTGTATTATTAGCTCAAAGAGAAACGTCCTATAAGGGCAGGGCTGGAGGGGTATAAAGAGTAAAGTGTACCATCACTCAGCACAGCTCATTTCTCCGGGAAGAGGTTGGTGTTTTACACGCGTCTCATTTATTCGCCCTGAATTTGTTTTTTTTACAGGGGGCCTATGGATTGAGCCTGTTAAGCGTCAATTATGCATTATTTTATTCTCTATCACTCTCTCAGTCCATCCATCACTTTGCTTCTTCGTTTGTCCATCCTATTCATGTGCGCATGTTTACATGCATTGTCTGTGACTATTTGTGTCTGTATGTGTTTCTTGGTGACTATGTGGCAGAATTAGTGTTGATTGTGAGGTGAGTGAATGTGAGGCTCTGTTTGTTGTCTATATGGGTAAGGGGACATGCAGATCTGTTGGATCAGTGTGCATGGGTGAACGTGTACCTGGTGGTGTATGCGCTTGACCATAGGCATGTTTGTTTGCTTGTGTTTATGTGTATGCCATCTATGCACAATGCGTGCATGCGTACTGTTGCCTCTGTGTATATGTACTATTTAAAAAACAAACCTGATTTTGTCTAATGTTCATCTAACATCTGGGTGCACAATATTTTAAAAGTAAATCAGTTCTGGACATTTCAGTTGATTTGTATACTCACAGCAGTTCCAGGAGGACCTTGTGCACCAGGGTCACCGCTCTTCCCAGGAAGTCCCTATAACATAAGTCAGTACAGTAAGGTGGGTGTGACTTCGGAGGAACGCTTAAATACATTTAAAGGAAGGGAAACGGTTTAATTGGAACGGATTGTGATACATGCCTGTATGCCAGGTGATCCAGGACCGCCTTTTTCGCCATTCTTGCCTGGGGCACCCTGTAAAAAGATAGAATTTAGATTTAGAAGAAAGAAAAAAAAACTTTTTCCGAAATATTCATGATTAGCCACATTCTAAATGAAGCTGCATGCGGCAGGCTGTACTTTCAGCGAAAACAACAGGTGATCATGGAAAAACAACTGACAATTTACTAAGAAGACTAGTGGCACTTTGGGGAGAGTCTTTCATGAAAAAGCTTCCATAACAAAGAAATAAACCTATAATCAAGTTCAATCTGTCAGCATCAAATTTGCCACCTGTAGACTAATCAACATAAAGTCAAAGAATTACACCAACCTCATTACCCTTTGGACCAGGAAAACCCATAACACCTGGAGATCCTCTTGGGCCAGGTGAGCCAGGGGATCCGGGACGACCAGATTCACCGTGAGGTCCCTGAACACAAAACAGGTGAAAATAAGAATGAGTGAGACATACACGGTGATAATAATCTTTTCTGAAAAACTCCTTTCTAGAGTTGCAAAAATAAGAAAAAAAATAAAACATTTTGAGAAATATCAGTTTTCTCTTTGGGGCTTTGTCCTAATGTCACACTGTTTCATAGGGATAGTTCTCTTGGCGACCGATTCCCTGAAAATCTTGTATAACAAAATAGACAGACAATTGTACCTATCAAAACACAGAAGTATTTTTCACTTATGGAACATATTATGCCAGTGTTGATCACCTGTGCGTGCCCACTTTCCATAAAAGTAGATTAAGAAAGAGCCAGGCAAAGAGGCAAATTGAGATTTTTTAACAATCGGATTCAGGCGCCCTTAGATATGATGGTACTCACATTTTAAGGAATGATCACTGATGTGTGCTAACACATTACTGCTACATATGTTTCCAGCTATGGTGGTACATATTGCAAGATATTATTTAATAATGATTGAGAAGAACCAATTGGTGATGGCACGTACTTGGCAAACAAATGTCACTGATAAATTACATGCCTTTCTTTATCAGTTTTTAGGAGGTTATTTTATGGAATCACTTGTTAGGACATTGACTAGGCCTCGGTAAAATTTAAATTACACTGCGGTAAAGCACGTATTCCAGGAATTTCATGTTACAGCTGTTACGTAAAATTACCATAATTACGCCTTTATACTATGACATGAAATTGCAATGCAGTTCAAGACAAAATGTAAGCGCTGTAGCACAGGAACAATGCAGACAAACAGGACTCGAGCAGTTGTTACTTATTTTTTCCCTGTTTTGAGCGCAAACTAAAATATAGCACTGAAATATGGATTTACACGTTGCATAATTGTATGTAAGTTTGTGCAATTTTTCTAAAAAATCACGTAATTATGCTAAGGCAAATCATGCAAAATTCGCGCAACCCTAAAGATAAAAAAAAACATAATAATCAATTTTTTCAGGGCACCTATAAAGCACATTTCAAATGAATGATCTTTTCTACCTAGGATGTCATAACAATGACATAGTGTACGATATATGAATTATAAATAGCAATAACAACAGTAATAGTCATACCTGTGGGCCAGGTTTGCCGTCAGAGCCAGGACCACCTGGACTTCCTACCAAGCCCTACGTTCGAAAGAGAAACACAGATTTTAATGACACTTAAATACACAGCAGAATAGTACAGTTATTTGTGTTATACACTCAGCGCGGACATAGTCCTATCTTAAACGACTGCGCAGCATCACACTTCATTCCGAGACCACACAGTTATCAGTGATAAAAGGAGAAATTCATGTTTATAACACAAACGGTAGACATAGTTAGGATACAACCTTCTAGGGGTTACATTTAGGTGGGCATTTCTAAAACACGCTTCAAGAGTGATGCATGTAACTATTATGTTTCCACTAGCTTACTTGATAAGACCTGTTACTATTAAAATTGTTTGATATTATTAGGAAATCCCCAATTATCCTCATTTAGAAAATGCTCAACAAATAAAGTGTGTACTCCCTGGGACCAGGTTATCACCAAGCTTTATCTTCTCTGCCACTCGTGGGTGACACAGCTCGGACAATGAACAAGGCCAGTATTACGGTATGATGAATGGCTTGTCCTTTGCCAAAGCATAGAAGGCCTGGTGTTTTCTAAGAATCAGAGTATACAAAATAGAACTGCCTTCTAGAGCAATGTAGCATCCCAGTATCTAACAACAAAAATCAGTAGGCCATTCTTGATTCAACTCAGACTCTTGGTGCAGGAATCGATTTCTTATCACCACTGCTGAAGTATACCCCACTTACTGACCTTTTACATAGCTGAGAAAACGAAGCAATAGTATCCAGGAGTACCATTATCTCTTAACTAGGGTATGCTAGTTCTTTCTACTTCACCCCAACGAAATATCAATTTTCCTGTCTTTGGGACAGATTGATCCATTACAATGGTGAAGGATATCTAAATTCTATAGAATATAATGGGATTTAGATTTTGGCAGACAGGATATCCGTTACCATTGTGATGGAGTAACCCCTTCGTTGAGTTCTGAATCAGGCCCTAACTGTTTTTTGACTGCGTTCAGAGATATTGTGCTTTGACCATATTAGAACATTTTAATATAATTTTATACACTATTGATTCTTGTCATTTATGCATATGGTTGTGCCAATTAATATTTCAAAACCACAGTCAAAATCAATTGAAAAATCAATGTCTTGATTGAAGTGCCATTGGAATTGGGGTGAATACTGGCTAGGTGAACTCATCATAGTCTACTAGAATTTCATTTTTATATATATTGCAGTATTATGAAAATCTGATAACCAGTTTTGAAATCCAGAAATATTCACATGCCATTTCATAATTATTTATGTCTTCCTGGCGGACATTTTAATAGACTCTTAACAGTGTTAAAAACAAGCAGTTCCCTTACTCGCATTCCTGGAAGCCCAGGACCACCATCTCGTCCAGGATCACCAGCTTGACCTCTTGGTCCCGGAGAGCCAGGGGCACCACGTTCCCCACCAGGTCCCTAGGTGTAAGACAGAACAGTTGAAGGGCACACCATCAATACATATACTATACGTTGCAACTACAGTTAAGTTATTAAACATGCACACACATACTTTCAAGGATGAAGGATCTGTAAACAATTTATTACCTTTTCACCTGGAATGCCATTACTTCCAGGAGGTCCACGGAAACCAGGGGTACCCTAATAAACACAAGAAAAAAGCATATTTGTGCCTTGAAGTAGCATAGGAAATAGCTGTCAATACAACATTGTAGAGATCTAAATGAACTTCTTAAGTTTCACCATGATGATCAAACTTGAAGGTGGTAGAAATGTATGGCTGTGTTAACCTAGTTTCAGTAATGCCTAAGCCCTCCCTCTTTATCAGACGATGCAGCAGGATTTACTAACCCTAAGGAGGCTTTTGAAAACTCAACTCTTCCAGCTCTATTTAATAGGCTGCATTTCAAAGCGTCCATATTTATATTTCTCCTTTGCGCATTTCCTTTTTCTCCCCCATTTCCATTGTTGAATTGCATCACATGTGTTTATATGTAAACGCTTGCTTATGCCTTTCAGGTATAGTTACATCTCCAAGACCTGTTGGCTCAAAATAAGTGAACAAGTCCATTCAGAAGATAGGCCATTTCTCTTACTTGCCTTTTGCTCTGCAAATATTAAAGCAAACCCCGCTGTTCACAATTTAGAAATTCTGAAATGCATTCTTGCTAGATAGTACACTATTGCTCACCCTCTCTCCTGGAGTCCCAGGAACCCCATTTGTGCCTGGTTCACCGTTCGCTCCTCTTTTGCCTTCTTCACCAGCAGGGCCCTGGGCACCAGGTGGACCAGCTTCACCCTAACATAGAAGTTATAAACAAATACATGACCATCCACAAATGTGTATTGCTCGCAGATAGCATAGTTGTAATAGGCTAGAAAATACTTACCCGCTCTCCTCTTGGGCCAGGGTCTCCTTTTCCACCATTCTTACCAGGTTCTCCCTAAGGAAAACATAGTTTGAGAAAAATTTTATTGTAAGTATTATCAATCTTTTGATAACAGCTATAGATGCTACTCAGCATCAACACTTTAGATGAGGATATGAGGATTTGAGGATATTTCAAATAGTTATAAAATTGCAGTGCACTTTTATAACTATTTGAAGAGTCAGATAGGTTTAATTCACTTCTTAGGGAGTATTCAAAGGCTGCCTAAAGCTTGCAGAGAGCATTCCAAAGTGAGGTTTGCTTCAGATCACTAATAAAAAAACTTCCTGTTTACCTTTTGAAAAAGGAACACTGTGTGAAATGATAAGCGCTTGTGAAACATGTGCTTTTATAATAAATGTAAAATTTTAATTGTAAAAGGAGGCAAATTGTACGATTTGAATGGCAGTGTATTGTTTCATTAGTTTCTTTTATGTCAGGTTTGAAGTAGCCTCTTGTCAAAATCTACTATTACTTTGTTGTACTGCCCTTAGTTAAAATTTATTCATACTGCCTTAACTCCATGGCTGCACTTTCTTTTCACATTGTGAAACTAAACATAGCCTCTCATTTCTTTGTAGGGGTCTAAGAGAATACCTATAGAAAATACTTTAATTTGTCTACATGGTTCAGTGGGCATTTCCACGGTCGTAGGGGTTAATAATTTAGGATTTGATTGCAACTTCCAAGGCTTAGACCGTACTTAAGGAGCTGGACAGTGCTTCTCTCATAATGTAAAAAATTCAATAGAAGAGCATTGTTGTAGCACTGCAGGTGGAGAACAGCTCTCTTTGATGGCTTCTCTGAGACCTTTGGTAACATGCCTACACCCCCCCCCCCCTTTGGCCTCCAAAAAAAGAGCCTCTGATGGCCCATTGTGAGATGGAGCACATCCATATACCCACAAGGATCTTTCTTGGCAAAAAACTTGGCCAGCAGAGTTTAGAAGTCTGTCTTGGGTTTGGAACCTCAACCTATAACTGTAAACACCTTTGAGGTCTCTTTAAGTGGTCAGGTAAATGTATCCAAAGTAGAAAGCACAGCTCTTGTGTGTGGAGTAACAGTGTTTTAATGTATCTCTGTCATGATGAATAAGCAGCTGGAGCAGTCTAGGGATCACAAGTACAATGCAGATAGCAGACAGCCCAGCTTTTCTTGCCTGGGGCAGATGCTGTGTCTCTGGACGAAGTAGACATAAGATGTTGGCTAAAAAAAACAAAGAGAACTGTGAATGAAAGAGCCATTGGACATGTGAGAGATGAAAATCTTCTTACGCCTCGTTTGACTAAATTTCTCCTAATCTGATGGATTCTATGCAACCTCATAAATGATTGCAAGGAAGTATTATTTCAAGTCAGTGAGATTATCGAATTTCCTTTCCTGCAGAGAACCAGATGTGTGGGACTAGAAGTGACATATACCCTTTATCTTATTTTTTACTCTCTGCGTTTCCTCTAGACATCCACTTAGGGACCTAACCAGAAAGAACTTCAATTTCAGGTTTATGCATCACATGTATACTTGGGAAAATTAAGAGGCTGGCATTTCACATATTGTGCAAATCAAGTTGTTCTGTAGCCCACGAAGAAAGAGGATAAAGCCTTTAAGGATTGTTTTTGTGCAGGGAGTGTTTCCTTTCCGACAGAAAAGCAATCCTGTCTGCAATGCAGACACCCATGCACCATCATGCAAGGGTGCCTCCATAGGTGCTAGGCTGCACTGTGTGCACTAACTCAGCGAGATACCAGGATGCATCATATCTACTGCCCTGTCCATGTGGTGTAGTGCATCAAGTTGAATTGCTGCGTTGCACTGCGTCACATCTTAGTAAATCTGGCCCCAGCCTCTTCTAGTAAATAAAACTTTATTTCTGAAGGAAAGGATTCATTATTTTTCTTTATCTAGCCACCTGGAAAACATAATTTTTAGGCATCACATATCACTTTTGAATCTGATTGAAGAAAATGTATCTATTTCCACTTTCTACTACAAAATGTGCTGCCCGTAAAACATCATGCTTGTTATTTAACCAGGTAAAAAGTTAATGTCTTACTTAATAACTTCAAAGAAAAATAATCTTGTACTTTTTTATGGTTGATGCTACATTATGTGAGAAATTGTGGGACTTTGTTTCTCTGTCCTGTAGGCCAGTATTTCTTTGCATGCTTTCTGAAGCAAAATTGTGCTGAGGCTGGTTACCCTTTTGGCCAATATTTGGCGTTCCCTCTCTACCAGTTTGCAGGAGTTCACTCCTGATTCATGTACTTTGGAGGAGTTTGCATTCCATAGATGTTCACTGACTGGTTCTGGTGTGATTGTCTAGGGTGGCATAGTTCTGGTGATCTGCGACCTGTGCATGGTTTTCAGTGCTTCTAGGAAAGGGCTAAACTTGTCTTAACAGTGGCAATGAGTTTCTAGGTTAGTGGCAATTTTAAGAATTTATACAGATGCCGCTCTTGCTTTTTGAAGTGGGTTCAAGGACATTCTAACAGGGTATGTCAATATTCTGGTTGGAAGTTCTAGGGTCTTCCAGATTTAGGTTTTTAGGCTGGAACGGTGGGTTGCTCCATCTTTATTTTTAATGCTAAAGGTTACAGTGCAAGGAGTACGAGGCAAATGATTTTTGAGCTGATATTCTGTAGTTCCTCATAATTGATTGTGTTTCACTTTTGTTTCACTTTCTGTTTTGCTAAATCAAACTAAACTGATGGCTTTTTTCAGTTATTGGGTGATGTAATACATTCTGAGCACTGAGAATCAGGCCGTTAGTGGCTGCAGTAAAGATGTTTGGTGACGACGTGTTAGTGCCACTACTATTAGTAAATTATTTTAGTCTGTATTATTTCTTTCCACCTCATTTCAGTGTTCAACAGGAGTGGTGTGGTTACATAACAGAATTATTATTGTGGCCCTTTGTAACTCCATCTGGGCTCAAGGGGGATTTTGGGGACTGAAAAGGCGAAACAAAAAGACTTCACCTCGGTGCCTGCCAGACGATGTGGTCTCACCTCAAACAAATAGTGGGTGAGTAAGCACTGAATGAGAGAAAGAATGCTCTGAATAATGGAGAGTATTATTATATAACCAAATCATTTCTTAATACAGCTGGCATGTGTGAAATGGGCATTCCGTTAATGAAAATGTCTTTGGTTTCTTTGAAATTCTGGTTACTGCCTTTTCCAGGTGCAAGATATTGACGAGCCTTAATTCTGAAATTTAGTATTCACCAAAATTAACATCTTTAAATGTGGCAATTTGAATCAAAACAAATGTCTGTGTCGTTCTTGCTGTATCATGCCATCAGTATCCAATCCTTTCCTAACAGAAGGCCTAGAGACATGCTAAGTGCCATGGAAATGTTCACTGAAAAATGTAAATTGTGAAACATATGTCAATTCAGTAAAATAAATATCAGATGTTACTTTTATGAACACAATTTGTGCTGATCTGCCCTTCTTACCAAAATTGTACATTTACAATCACCATTGAGAATTTGTAACAATTGTTCATTTGTACGTACAAACTGACATTTATTTACCTATGTACCTTTTTAAAACTCTATTTAGAGTTTAGTGAAGTGAAGGTTCTGCCAATATGTAGTGGAGGTCCATGTATTTAGAGTGACATTAACATCAATGCAATCATAAAATGGGTGTCAGGACATTGTTACAGCTCTAACTGAGTGCATCAGTTGCTTTCGATGTATTGAAAAAATGTAGTTAGCTGGTGCTCTCCTTCTTACAAGAGGGTCCTTTGATAAATGCATGAGCTAAAAGTGCTATATTTTGAACTCCACTGGTGACTAAGGAAAGGTTTCTATCATTCTAAAACCTGGGTTTTAACATACAGATACAGATAATACTCACAGATACACCTCTTTGCCCAGGAATTCCATTGGTGCCAGGGGGACCAGGAGCTCCTCGAGCCCCACTTAATCCAGGAGCACCAGGAAGACCAGCAGGACCCTGAAGGAAAGAATCAAACATCGTTTGTGAGCATATTTTGACAATACTAATATAAAATCTGACCTCCAAAAATTGGATGGTTGGAAGTATGATGTTTAAAAATTACTATGACTGCCTGCAATATACTGAAAGAGATGTTCATCTAACAATATTATAGCAATTTTATGTCCCATTTTTTAACTGTTCAACTAAAGAGGTGTTAAATTAACCATATGGTAATGGTTCACAAAGTAGAATTAATAATCGATTTTAAGAGAAATAGCTGGCGTGAATCTTCTCAACCTCACCTTCAGAAAATAATTCAAAACCTCTCCTTTCCAGGGCATTTTAATCCTTACCCCCTCAACCCTCGATACCTCCAGGTTTTGTGCATCTCATAAATGGAATGATGATAAGAGGCAAATGCACAGCATAATAGAATAAAAAACCCAACAGCATCCTTGAAGATGTTATTGCTAGGCATGTTTTGAGATGTCTAGTTAGTGACATAGTGCTCTCGGAAGGATCAATTTGCAGCGCATTTGTTTCTTTGAAAGTACCTCTTGAAAATGCAGATTACATCTAACCTACTGCTATTAGAAAAAGTCTGCTGTTGGTTTGTGACCGTATATTTCTGAATGGAATACTTACCACTTCACCTTTTCCGCCTGGTGCCCCATCTCTGCCAGCAGGACCCTGAGAATGGACAAATAACAACAATATTGATTGCAGTGGACTGTTGCCATCTGAAATCTCTCTTTCCATACTTTAAACAATGTTTTTCTTGAGACTTACAATAGGACCAGTAGCACCAACGTGACCTTGGGGACCAGGTTCTCCTCTTGCACCTGGAGCCCCATCAGTTCCACGGGAACCTGGTGCACCAGCTTCACCCTGTGGATATAAATATGAAAGAAAATATTAACTGTTTTGGTACTGTTCTTTGAAATCTCAAGTATGCATAGTGTAGGCAGATCAGATAAATGCAAGTGATAAATACAGACTATACTGACCAAACATGCTTGCTGTGTTTAGTTGTGTTTTCATCATTGATATAGGAGTCTATGATAGATAAAGGATCTAGAAAAACATCAACTTACAATATGTTTGAAGTTTGTTTCCCAAAGGGAGCTCAAGAACTTTCGAATAGTCCTGTACCTCTGAATAAAGCTGAGGCAGTAAATGAGATGTCAAGCAACATTTGACCGATTCTTCACCAACCATACTAATCTTTCAGAGGCACAGGTTGTACAGTCAAAAGGTTTCCTGAGCTCTTTGCAGGGAATATCTATCACATTGTGAGAAAATATGTTAGTTAGATTTGAATTGAAACACCTTTGATTCTTTGTATTTTTGTCTTCTATGTATATCCCTTTGATTATCCAACTCTATATGGTTATTTCTTTCACTGATATTTTTTCTTTATATTTTACTTTCTTCAGAATGTGCTCTTTCTTTCTTAGAATGCATCTTTGCATATTCCATTCTGATCTGCTTTTCATAGTTTCAAAAATATGAATGCCTCTTTTTTTAGAAGGAGTTGTCAAATACCTTAAGTCCTGGGCCTCCAGGGAATCCAGCTGTACCAGGTGGACCGGGAGGACCCTTAAATAAAACAAGAAAATCACAATCAACTTTAACAAATTTACCTAAACTGCTAACAGAAAAAATAAGTTAAATAGAGATATATGGTGAACATAATTCAACTCCATCAATTTAAATATTTTGTTTCTCTGTACCCTAGCCATCTGTGCTGTAATTGTGTCTCACTCAGCTTCTGTTAATTATTTTTCCATAGTCCTATTGCATTTGTCTCTCAGAGCTGTCAATGGTTTGGTTATGGCAGATAGTTGTAGTCTGTTGAATACAAACTTGTGTCTTTGTTCACTTCACACTAATCTGTCAGTATGGTGTTTAACTTTGTGAAAAAGGTGTGTGGTAAAATTATTGAAATATTAACAAGAAATATATGATCTTGAAAAGATCACCATTTCAGAGAGAGAGAATCTCTATATTGCTGAAAGAGGGAAGCAGATCCAGAACATTACAGAGTAGTGTATCACAGTCACTGTTCGGCATGCTGCCTGAGACAAAGTCTTGAAAGTATTGGTCACTCATGTCAGTGGAGTTGCGTCTATAGTAGCAAGGGCTTCCTTTTTTGTGCAATGCAGTGGGAAAAACATAGCTTGTCCCAGTGCCCCATTAGGCTAGAAAACATTTGAAAGGCTTATGGCAGCAGCATTCCCTCAGCCAGCTGATGTTCAAGGTTAAAGATGTATAAAAATATCTTATCTGCATATAGAAAGATGATATGGATGTTATTGGCAGTTATCAGGTCTTGATCTTCACCATACTGCCTAAAATGGCAGAATAGAGGCTCCATCACCAAGGCAAACAATCTGGATAAGCGGAAGAGCCCTGTCTGGTACCCTTCACCACTACCCCTGGTTCTGAATATATTTACTACAATGGAACTCTAGCTGTTTAATTTTATTTATAATTTCAGCACCAAACATCATCCAGGTCAGGACGTCAAAAAGGTATGTCCATCAAAAACAGCCAAAACTTGTTTCTATATCTTAAGTCATTAATGGAGACCACAGCTCTTCTTCTGTTGCCTCCATAATGATATGGAATAATTGCATCAAATTAGGGGTGATACTACGCTGAGCTACAATCCATTTTGGTCTGGATGAATGAGATGATGTAGCACTGGCAGTACTCTACTAGCTATCACTTTCACAAAAATGTTGAGATCTACGGCACCTGACGCATGACAGAGTTTTTCCCATCTGTGTCTGGAAAAAATCTGTTATTGTATGTGGCCCTAAGTTCAGTAATTAATGCTTTGCAATAAGACACCACTATAAGAAGGCCTTTAACCATTTTAGGTATAATAGCTATAGCTGTCTCTCTAGTAGTCTGTGGAACTGTGTTACTGGTCTGTGCTTCATTACATGGCATCATTAATCTGAGACATAACTGTGATCCAAAAATGGTAAAAATGTTCTAAGGGTAATTCATTCAGTCCTGGCATTTTAACTCGTCTCGTGTGTCTAATGGCTTCCCTGATCTCTTGTAAGGTTACTGGTAAGTCTAGGGTCTCAGTCATATAATGAGGTAGTCTTAGCAGTCCCAGGATAGCTAAATGTTCATCAAGCTCAGGAAGAGGTGCGGAGGGTTGCATGTATAGTTGAATGTAAACGTTAAATAGCCCTTAAACATATAATGAATGTGGGATCTTATCAAATAGATTTCTCAGGAAAGTTACTTCTGGCCTTATCTGTTGCATTCAGCATGTAATTTAGTAGTAGTTCAATGTTTTGCTGCCAAGTCTGATCCCCACTCTCAAATTCAGAGAGTGTTGGTTTAATTAAAGGAATTTAAGATTGCTCTTTTATGAGGGAAAGTTCACCTTTTGTGGCTACCTTACACTTGTAAATAAATACATACATGCCTTCAAGTAAGACTTAAATGTGCACAGGCTCATTCTTAAAGTGATGAAAACATTGTGGCATTCTTCGCTACTGTACACTTTTCAACCTATTCAAGTGAAAGTATAATGTCTTCAAGTTTTTTGCCCTGTGTTTGTTTGGTTACCCGGTGGCCCATCTCCAGTACTGTCTTTATCGTCTAACTCTGACCAAAAGAATACTTAGAAATTAATGGAGCAAACTGAATGACTTTTTATCATAGTTTATTATTACTGATCATGCACATCAGTTTCTATAGCTTCGAAAATATTTTAAAAAGAAAAGCTTACAGATGGTCCAGCAGCTCCAGGAGCACCATCGTTTCCACGGGCACCCTAAAAGGAACACCAAAAGCACAATTATCAAATCATGGCATACATGACACTTTTAAATCTGGTAATGGATGGTTGACTTCTGGGTATCATGTCACTAATGTCAGTCATGGAAACATCATAAGAGACATCATAGCATGTGCAGAGCATCCTGTTCCCACACAACTACATAGAAATGGCACCTTTTCCAAACTGACTTCTGATACTAATGAGAAGGGAAAGTTTGTTCAGATTTAGGGCCTCATTATGAGTCTGGTGATCCAAGGACCACCGGACTCACAGGGATGGTCGGACCGCTGCTCTCTAGGCGGTCCAACTGTCACATTATGACCCTGGCAGTCAGACCTCCAGGGGACCACTGTCTCCACCGGGAACAAGGTTCCTGATGAGTTGATGGTGGTCAGACTTGTGGTCAGCCACGATGGCGCTGTGCTGATCAAAACTATTTTTTCCTCCAGCCTTTCCATGGTGGGGACCCCGCCATGGAAAGACTAGCAGAAACACAGTGCTGGTGTCAACGGGGGGACCTGTACTGCCCATGCCTGTGGCATGGCCAGTGCAGAGGCCACTACCACCTAGCACCCTTGGAATGCACACTGTCTGCTGCAGCAGACAGTGTGTATTCTGAGGGCATCTGTGCGACGGCACTGTTCTTGGATTCATGAGGAGCCAAGGCCAATGCCGCTGCACGGTTTCCACTGGACTAGCCCAGTGGAACCCTCGTAATTGGCACGGGGGAGCACCAGCTCTGCAGCGGTCTCCTCTCCAGGGGGCTGGCCAGCTGGATGGCCGACCGTTGGCCCGCCAGTCTAGTAATGAGACCCTTAGTCTGTATGAACACCCTCCGTGTAGTGTATGTGACATCTATTCTCCATAATATACACAATACTGCATTGCATTGTTGCTGAAGACCTGACGTGTTGAGTAAGTAAAGAATGACAAATAGAAGAACACAATTATTTACTGCTCCCAAGGAGAGAGCCCAATGCCTCACAATACCTAATGACATGGTTATTTGAGCAAGCTAAACCACCTCTACCAGATGCATCAGGGGCCATATTATAGAAAGTGCCTCGGGGGAGCAACGGGCATGTGTGCCCACATTGCGCGCTCCCGGGCTATTTGGTAATACAGATAGCACTGGTGCACATATGGAGTCAGCACTATCTCAAAAAGGCATTCCCTTATTTGCATGGGGGTGGCCCCATGCAAATGTGGAAATCTCTTTACCACGGTGCCTGCACTGTATTATGGACGCGGGCACAAAGGTGAAGAAGCTCTCCTCCAGAAGCTCACTGAAAGTCCGCTAAAAAAGGATGGTGCACTGTCAATGCGCCCATTGATGGCAGCCCTTTGGAGGGGAACAAGGGGGCCTTAGAGACCCCCAGACATTCCCTTCCAGGTGGTTGCAGTCACTTACGGTACCTGTCTGCAAGTTATCTCTCTCCCCTCTTAAAAGTGCAGACAGGTTGCCACCTGCACAGTGAAACACTGAGTGGCTTTGGAGCAGCGGTTCTGTATTTCAATTGAATGCACTGCCCCTAGGGCAGCACAAGTTTGCAGCAGCCCTTACGGCAGTGCTTTCAACATAATAGGGTGCACTTTTCCTGCATGGCCACGGTGCACTTGTTTGAAGGAGCGCCTTAGAACAAACACGGAAAGTGCACCCTATTTGTAATAGGGCCAAAGGTCTAGGGTTAGAGACCACAGAGGCAATCCTAGAAGTAGGGAACATTCCTTTTAAAATGTGATGTATGCAAAAACAAATAAAGGGCCAGAATATAATCCTGTTGCTTTAAGGTTTCTGATCATATTCATATTGCTAAAGGGACGGAAGCAGCTATTATTGGAAAGAGTTGTGTGAATCATCTCTGGCTATGATAGAATGCTATATCCTTATAGCATTTTTTTCTTTCTTCATACTTTCTTCTAAATAGAATCGATAAATTAAAAATACAATCCCGGGGGTTTAAAATGATATAAAAAAAAATTCTAGGCTCAGGGGCATTATTAAACTCTGTGTGAAAGGTATGTGAAAAAGATAGTATCAAAGGGGTGTAAAGATTCTGTCATGCAGAGTTTTGAAAAAAGTGTTTTGACAAGCGTTAGGATATTAATGGTTCAGTAGAGCCCAGGGCAATGCTTAAATATTTTCAATTTATTCATAAAATAAATTGGGGTTTAATCAATTGAAATATATAAATTTGTGTTTGGGTCGACAGAAATAAGTAATGTAGGAATATACTCTAGTTGACTTGACAGGGCAGGTACATAGTGGTGTATCTTTGCACCAGTCCCATAAATGAACTTCATACAATGTGCGATACCATTTACCATTTGCATTTGGGTTAATGTGTTATAAATTTCAAATCATCTACATCTTCAATTGAGATCAGTGCTATTTAGACAGGTTAATAATAAAACATAAGCCTAAAGTAACCTAAGTGTCATAGTCATTTGCCCTAAGTGGGTGATTTATCATGGATACATTCGGTTTATTGACTTACAGCAGTGCCAGGACCACCAGGGCGACCCCTTTCACCAGCTGGACCTCTTGGACCCTATGAAGCAGAGCAAAATGCAATTGTTAAAGATTGGTATACGTATCCTGTATCAATTCATGCAATTTGACAGGCACAAAAATGTCTTTAGAAGAAGAAGCCAGGGAAACAGACTTCCTATCCCAGCATACAATTTAGCAAGATGACATTTCTGAAGTTACTATCTGACTTGAAAGAAAGTGACATCACTGTATCTCCCAGGTCCCACCTGTACAGGAAGTCACATGAGTGGATTCCCGCCAAAACCACCTTTAAAAAACATCCAGTCAAACAGACTTAATTTCCCAACACCCAACAAGAAGCCATCTACAGATTTCACAGCATCCATATCAACAGCAAGTGACATCACAGCTTCTTCTAGAATCCATCTACACAGGAAGTGACATCACTGCATTTTCCACCCTTTACTTTTCTAACAGAAGACATGCAGTAATTACCGCTGAGCCAGGTAAGCCATTGTCTCCTGGATTGCCAGGTTCCCCCTGTGAACGAAGGACACCACTTTAGACAAAAATGGACAAAGAACAATGCTCTATAAGTTAAAAATACAGCAATGCTACCTTCAACTAGTAAAGTAAGTAAAATGTGCTGTGCAGGAGAAATGGGAAAGAAACACTAGATGATGTATAATACATAAATAATTTATATTTAAGAATCTTTTAAGAATATGGCATAGTTAGGCTGCAGTTCACATATGTGCCAACACAATTATTTCGAACAACAGTTTGGCATGTAGCGAAATTTTGAGGGAATCAGTAAAATTGACTTATAATGGTTAACAATTGTTCTATCAATAATGGTATACTCTAGGACTTATTCTCCGTAGAGCTACAAGAAGGTCTTACCTTAACGCCAGGAGCACCCGTGTCACCTTTGGCACCATCTCGTCCATCAAAGCCCTATAGGAACAAGCAGTGAGTATGAGACGTATGGTGTGAGATATATATATATATATATATATATATATATATATATATATATATATATATATACACATAGTATATATATATATATATAAAATATTTATACATAGCAGTCTGGAACATAAAGTTTGCATTTTGGGCTTTTTAAAACTTTTAATGAGCCATACTTCCATACTTGTGAGGACCTTGTGACACAAAACAACTTTACCAAATGTAATGGACAACTGTAACAAAAATAACTGACTGCAAAATGTTAATTTTGCTAATCACGCCTATTTACTTATTTGAACATGAACATAAAAGGCAGAATATTGGAGAATACATTCAAATTCAAAGTAATCCATGTGTCTTGCAGCATCAACTTGCCACTTATCAGTAGTTGTAACTTGGATTATTCTACAATGGATTACTTGGCTTAAATATTGACTAGACCAGCTGTAGAATCTACAATATGCAGCACACTTCACAATTACAGGCTTACAGGAGTTTGACCTTTATTTGCAGCATCATCAAAAGGTGGCAATACCTGCTCATATAGTAAAGTGCAATTTTAAAGTATCCTTATTGCCATTAAATTGAAAAACAAAAATTCCCCAGGCATTTCAATACAAATTGTGACCTGAAACGTCTACTACTACCTAAAACGCTGGGTGAACAAATCCGAGGCAAAATGCATCTTGTTCTTGTATCTCAGAATGCAGAGATGTCAAAGCAATATATAAGTACAGTTTCTAAATAATAGATACCATCAGATTTCCTAATAATGTGAATACACACCTTCTGTTGAGTGTAGGTTAAATAAAAGAATACCCAAAGGATACTAACAAATATTCAAAGCTTCATTTATGGAAGCACTGATGTTTTGGGAAGGTATCATACCTTAATTGCTGTGAATGATCTATGAGTTTGTGTGCTATCTATCAATGAGAAGAGCGTTGTGGAATGTTATGAAGCTTAGACTGTTGTTACATTCAGTATAGAGTGTATAGAATGTGTTGTAAACAATACACTGTAAAACTCAAGGTTTTAGTACAGTATGTAGGCTCCCTAGAGGCAAGGATACCTTTTCTTGGGTAGATGAGTGTAGTATTTAATGTTACAAATGTATATATGAGATTATGGGACCAAAGTCTTGAAAGGTGACTGCTGGGTAAATGCTTGTGTTTGTATGAAAAATACCAACATTGCCACGCCAGGGTCTTGACTTGTTTCTTGGAACAACACAGTTATGTTTTTCCTTCATATACTGCGGTTGCCTAAGTAAATGTCCTTACCTCTAACTTAGAGTGCTTATATGTATTGTGAAGGTTTAATTAGGTAGCTGTTAACAGTGGTAGTGCTTACCAGATGCCTAAAAATAAATACTTACTCGGTGACCTTTCATTCCAGGGAAACCAGCTATGCCAGGAGGACCTCTTGCGCCCTAAAAATGAAACAAAGAAATATTTTTCTAACTATATTGTCAAAAATGTTTCAGCAAGTTTATAAGCTTTGCTCTAAGTGACCTGAATTCAGTTATGGGGAATTTTTATACTCCATTATTGAACAGCAATGAGTAGAACTACCTCAACAACGACGAACAGGCCTGAAATGATACACTTGAAAGACAGCATGCAATAGATGCAGGAAGGAGGAAAGAAGTGGTTGAATCCGAACAATCAGTCTACAATAATTGAGGGCTAACTCTCAGACACTTAATTAAATGGGATAACTTGATAGGGTAAATAAAGATATGCAAATGCATATGTGGAATCTCTTTATTGTACTGAAGACTGACTTCCAAGAAGCTATGCTGCACCTACTAATGTTTAAATGGCATATAGTTAAAAAATATTGGCCATAAACCTTACCGCTGTCCCAGGTAATCCACGCTCACCAGGTCTCCCAGATCTTCCACTTTCACCCTAATTAAAGAAAAACATGTATTACTTTTTTGAGACTTAAAGAGAAGGGGATGCATATTTCCACAGGAACACCGAATTGCATGTTATTGCATTGCTAGAAAAATGTAGAAGAATACGCATTAAAATGAGGCAAACAGAATACATTTTAACAAATATAAATAAGCTTCTAATGTTTTTTCTGGGACTTTAAAGATCATGCATGTGGCATTTTTCAAGTCTAAAGGTTTGGTGTCTTAACTTTTATAGGGGCAGCGAAAGTTTGAATGTCCTTTGCAGGTGCACTAAAGACAATTTTAAGCCTACATTGTGAAACAAAGAATATTGCCATGATGTATGACGGGAAAGGTTTATTTCTTTATTTGAGAAATAGGACATGGTGAATTGCTTCCAGTCTAGTTTGAAGCTGCATATTCATCACATTTTTTAAAGGTCAAAGGTCCTTTTATTACGGTCCCTCATTTGCCTGGGTACCCACCCCACCCCCATGGACATGACCAGTGTACATGCCTTTCCTGAAACTCTCCCGGGATGGGGGAATTATATGTTCCTTTTTTGCTTTGCTCTCATTGACTTCTAGTTTACCTCACCAATGATCATCCTGCACCTTTTTACTCCCCCTTCATAGCAGGTACTAATTTTACTCATCCTCCATAAACACCACCTCTCCCTATCCTTTCACTACCTAGGCTATGATTATGGGTCTCCTGCCGATCCCTGGCATTGCTCCCATGATCACTATCAATCTGTCAGGAGTACTTCTCTCACCTTCATTATTCTCTGCCTCCTCTATACACAACCCCTTTCTAATACTTCCTCTTTCCAAGTCTTTCTCTAACAAGCTGAACTGGTAAATCCAAAAGTGGTATACTAAGAACGAGAGTTGATCATTTGTAATGAGGCCTGGCAGACGCAAGTCATTGTTTTTGCACAAGTACCCCTTCAAGGCCTACCTGTATGCATTCATTGAAGCTCCTAAGCATAGGCCTGTATGCTTCAAGGATCAATAAAACTGATTTATAATGAACAGGCTATTATTTACTTTTGGCCTGCTTGAAGTGCTTTATTGTGTAGATGTTGCCAATAAGGGCAAAAGGCTGCTCATTCTTTCCAATAATTCCTTTTTGTTTACTTCATGGCAGGCATGCATGCTTGGATCTCATGTCTGTTAACAATCTGCAGCACAAAATTAAGTAATGTTTGATATTTGCAAGAATGAATTAAGCTTATGGTCAAACAACCAATGTTTACTTCAGTTGGGGAAACACAATAGAACTGAACTGCAATATGAAAACAAGCTGAGTGTAAATAAAATAGATGCTATAGAAAGGAAAAGGTAAGTGGAATACGTACTGCTACAGCAGAATTAAGAACAGAAAGAACAGCAAACCTGCTGTTTAAATGATGCTTGTTAACCAAACTTCCCGGTACCAATGGAATAAGAGTTGTTTTATGTAATTGTATTTATTTTTCACAACAATCCCCATCTAGCACTTACATCTTTTCCAGGTTGACCAGGGGGGCCTGCATGTCCAGGTGGACCAGGGGGACCCTGAAATAATAAAAATGAAGTTACATTGTTGTTTGTCACCTAAATAGGTTTTGTGGTCATTGTAATTATCACACCGAAATATATATATTCTAAATTCTTAGCTCCACCATCCACCCTGTAAATCATATATGTATGTGGAGTATTTACTGATTACCCATTCATACACTTAGCTGATGGTAGTGGTACACAAAGCTGGGCAAGGATGCAAGGACCCTTTAGGTAGCTTCCTAACAAAGATAAAGTATCACTTATTACCAAACAACAAATCAAAGTCAGTTTGCCAATATGTGAGTGGTAAGGTGTTACAAGGCTATTGGTAGCAATGAACATGGGCTGTCATCCATTCTTTTTATGAGGAAATGCACAATTTAGAGTTCACATTAAGTGATAGGCAACAAAGACCATGTTGCTAAGTATGTAACAGGTGTCTACAAATGTGAGGTGGAAAGGTGGCATTAACATTGTATTGATATGTCAGGAAATCGGATATCAAACCACGATATCAAGCCAGTCATTTACCAACTCATGCTGTCTCTCAGTCCATGACTCACTCACTCTTCTAAACACCCATACCCACACCCATTCTCCCACTCATTAACTAATTGATCTACCCTCTAACTGCCATGAGATATACAATACAAAATTTTATTTAACAAATCTAATGACCCCAGGATCATAGGATATAAAAACTAGGTGCATATCACTTTATAATGGAGTATGCAGCAACTCTCTCTTTTTTACACATTCTGCCACATTGACTAATCAGTAGACTCTAGTCTGAGTATGACTTTTGCGGCAGGTGTTGTAAGGAAATGCCTCCTTGGCATGGTTGCCCCCTGACTTTTTGCCTTTGCTGATGCTATGTTTACAATTGAAAGTGTGCTGAGGCCTGCTAACCAGGCCCCAGCACCAGTGTTCTTTCCCTAACCTGTACTTTTGTATCCACAATTGGCAGACCCTGGCATCCAGATAAGTCCCTTGTAACTGGTACTTCTAGTACCAAGGGCCCTGATGCCAAGGAAGGTCTCTAAGGGCTGCAGCATGTCTTATGCCACCCTGGAGACCCCTCACTCAGCACAGACACACTGCTTGCCAGCTTGTGTGTGCTAGTGAGGACAAAACGAGTAAGTCGACATGGCACTCCCCTCAGGGTGCCATGCCAGCCTCTCACTGCCTATGCAGTATAGGTAAGACACCCCTCTAGCAGGCCTTGCAGCCCGAAGGCAGGGTGCACTATACCATAGGTGAGGGTACCAGTGCATGAGCATGGTACCCCTACAGTGTCTAAACAAAACCTTAGACATTGTAAGTGCAGGGTAGCCATAAGAGTATATGGTCTGGGAGTCCGTCAAACACGAACTCCACAGCACCATAATGGCTACACTGAAAACTGGGAAGTTTGGTATCAAACTTCTCAGCACAATAAATGCACACTGATACCAGTGTACATTTTATTGTAAAATACACCACAGAGGGCACCTTAGAGGTGCCCCCTGAAACTTAACCGACTATCTGTGTAGGCTGACTAGTTTTAGCAGCCTGCCACAAAC